>NW_023270433.1:10839753-10993662 GCF_011800145.1 Mirounga leonina
GATATAGATATAGATATAGATATAGATATAGATATAGATATAGATATAGATATAGATCACACTGAGATTCACTCCAGCTCCACGCAGTCGACGCCACGCACTTTCCCCCAACCCGACGGGGGCGCTCCGTGCGCCTCGCACTCACCAGCGTTGTAGGCCGCCAGATCCGCCCCGGGGCCGGGGCTCTTGCGCTTCCTCGGCCGGCCCTTCTGCACCGTGCCCACGCCATTGTAGTAGGGAAGACCCAGCGGGTTGGCCCCGGCCGCGCCCAGCCCGGCGCTCTTGGCCGCGGCTGCTGCGGCTGCAGCCGCCGCCACGTCGGCATGGTTGAAGTGCGCGGGGTACTCGCCCTGCAGCAGCGCCTCGAAGTGCAAGCGGCAGTAGACCAGGCTGTCCTTCATGCCGAAGTGGTCACCCGTGGTCAGCATCTTGTTACACGTGGTGCATGTGAAGCAGTTGAGGTGATAAACCAAGTCCCGAGCACGCATCACCATCTCCGAGGCTGAGATGCCCAGGTGGCAGCGGGCGCAGCGCTGCACAGAGAACCGCCTGTAGGGACCATCGAGGGAGGGACTGTGGGGACACACGGTTGGGTACCCCCCATATCCCTCCTCCAGGTGCCGCTGCTGCCACTGGGGGAAATCTCTTCCTTAAGATGGGAACCAGTCTTAAATCGGAGGATGGGGCGAAGAGGGAACTAGATTTTGGCCCAGGTCTTGTCCTACCCTGAAATATAGTTTCCCTTAACCATATTCATGTCCACAAGGCTTCTGCTTTACCCAGAACCTGGGCAAGCCCCAGGAAAAGCCTTTACTTGGGAACCAGGGCGGGGGGGGGCTGCCCACTTACCCTTTCTCATCCTTTACCCCTGCCCTCCACACCAGCGCCTGAGAATCCTACAGACCTTTGTAATTTGGAAGAAACACGGAGATGGGGAAAGAGAGAGGGAGGGAGGAGAGAGAGAAGGGGGAAGAGAGAGAGAAAGGGAATATAAACAGACCCTAACCCTAAACGGAGAGAAGAAACTTGGAGCCTGTTAGTGACTCTGGCTCTTTAACCCTTGAGGCAGGTTTCACTCCCAGGTTCACGAAAGACCCGGAAATGCACCCAACTGATCCTCCAGCTCTCCTTCCAACTTTGTCCCACACCAGCCCAGGCTACCTGGGTTGGGGGGGGGGTGCCTTTTTCTGTTCCATCCGCTTGACCCACAAGAAACTTCAAAGGGAGAGGGGTGCAAGGACCCCCCCACACCCAAGCTTATTTCTGTGTCTAAGCTCAGAAGAGGGCCCTTTTCTCTGGGTCCCTATACTTCTCAGACCTTCCCAAGAGTTCCTTCAAATTGCTGTTTAGAAAGGTCGTTACCCAATTTGTACTGGCTTGGAGAAGGGGGGGCTAGGTAGGGAACCCTCCCTTGGGACTGGAGGGAAAGGAGCCAGGCCCAATGTGTCTGAGGGTCCTGGGGGGCAGGGGGGCCCCGGGTGGGGGGCTACCTGTAGTAGTCTTCCTTGCAGTAGATGCTTCCGTCCTTGCTGAAACAGGTGAGCTCCGACTCCAGGTTGAGCTTGCACTCACAACACTTGAGGCAGCGCATGTGCCACTGCTTGTCCACCGCCAGCAGGTAGTAGCGGTCCGAGATCTTGCCCCCGCAGCCGGCGCACAGCGCGGCGCGGTCACTGCTGATGGACGGCATGGTCTGCGGAGGGAGGGAGGCGGGAGACCGCGGCGCCTGCGTCAGCCTGCGACTTCCCCGCCGCCGCCGCGGGGAAACCGGCACCCGCAGCTCCCTCCGTTGCTCCCGCCAGCCCTAAACGCCACCCCCGCCGGGGCCGCCGGGGTGTGCGGTGCGCTTCCGCCACCCCCAAAAGGCCCATATTCAGGAGGCTCAGAACCCAGGCCCGCCCACACAGCCCAAGCCGGCCACAGGCCCAGGCCTGGCTGCTGGCCTGGATGGATCTCCCTCCTTAGTTCTCCCCCTTCCTGCCCCCTCTGCCCTTTTCCCAGAAAGGCTTGGGCTGTTTTGAGGGCTGGGGCAGCAGAGGCTACTCCAGGCAAGCCCTCCAAAAGCTCCCTCAAAACTGTTTCTTAAAAGAGCCACTCTGCCGGGCCCCAGGAAAAAGGGTGAGATGACCATTAAAAGTCACCCTCTACACAGACGCCTCCCGGGAGACGCACAGAGTTCCTGACCCCGAGCCTCAGGGATCTCTGGATCCTTATACCAAAGGTTTAAGCCAGGACAGGTCGCAGCCAACCCCTGCCCCTCCACCACCTTGGCCACACTGGCTGGGGCCCTCTTGGGTCCTTGGGAGATGGTGAGTGGAGTGCGGAGGCACCCTCAAAGTCTCTGAGTGCGGGACAGGCGGAGAGTTTGATGGGGAAAGGAGCTCAGAAGCCGGAGGCACCGGGGCTGCAGCTCTTCCTTTCCAAGTGGAGAAGCTTCGCCCGTCTTCCCTACCTCCCCAGCCTCTAAAGGTCACTTCTGGGCCCAGCTTGCATAGCCTGTGCTCGCCTGGCCCCCTGGGAGGCCTGAGGTGAGGAACTGGCTATTCGGGGCTGGGCTGGCAAAGCCAGGTGTGGAGATCCAAATGGACGCTCCTTCCACAAGAGCCAGGCCAGAGCCTGAACTGCGAGCCCTGGCCTGGCCAGGTCGGCTGGCCAGGAGGCCAGGGACGTGATCAACGGAAAGCGCCGGCCCAGAAGACTTGGACCCTTGGAATTGTGCTGGAGTAGGGAACTCCGATCGCCAGGAGGCGGGACGGGAGCGGCCCGCGCCGGCTGAAGCCCTAGTGCTCCCGTTTGGTTCGCCCTTCCCGGCGCCGCCGGCGGCGCCGCCTACAGCTACAGCCGAGGGGTGGAGGGGAACGCGGAGCTGGCGAACAGAGGGCCCCGGTGTAGTGAGAAGAGAGCCATCCCGGGACGCGGGTAGGACTTCGCTCCCACTTCGGGAGAAACGCCCTCTTGCACCCTTGGGGTCTGAAATTTCGGTTTAAACCTTGTTTCCCTCCTCCGCCCCAGCAGCCGGGTTTCCCCCGAGCCGGGAGCTACGGGGCCTTGCATCCTGTCCGCGGATCCCCTGCGCCCAGTCCCGTGCGGCACGAAGGACGCTCCCCAAAGTGCCCCCAAACTTCGGAGAGCAGAAGCGCGGACCGACCCGGCCCCGTCCCAGGTTCAGCCCCGACCCCGCAGCCGTGCGCCTACCGTCTCCGTGTCGCCGCGGTCGATGGCGGAGCTGATGGCGGGAGCCTCGCTCTTGGCCCTGCGGTCCATCTCGTCGATGACCCCGTGCACCTCGGGGCCCGACAGACTGTGGAACAGCATCGCGGCGGGACCGGCGGGGCCGGGGGCGCGGCTCCTCCGCGGGAGGGCTTGCCCCCCGCCTCAGCTGCCTGGCGCTCCTGGCGCTAACGGGCCCGGTGCATCGCCACCGCGGCCCCGGCCCCGCCCGAGCTCGGCTGCGCCCCCAGGCCGGGCTCCGGGCCCCGGGCGCCCGCGGGCCAGGACGCCTCCCGCCGAGGCGCAGGGGCAGCTACATCGCGGGGCGCCTGGGCGGCGGCGCCAAAGCCAGGGTCACAAGGGCACAGGGCGGGGGGCGGGGTGGCGGGAAGGGGGAAGACGAGGGCAGAGGTCGGCGCCCGCCGCGGGCGCTTTCACGCCGCGGGCATCGCCCGCCCGGCTTCAGCGCCCCGGGCGCAAAGCAGGAGCGCAAACTCTGCCGGAGGCGGCGACGGCTGCGGTCGGGGCTCACTCGGGAACGGCTAGGTGCCCGCGGCGGCCCAGCTGCCTGGACCTCTACCCTCCCTTGGGTGCGCCCCCAGCCCTAGGCGACCCGCTTAGGCGCTGGGTCGGCGACTGTAGTACGGATTTCTCCGAAGCCAGCGAGCCGAGCCGAGACACCGAGAGAATTGAAGAGGAGGAGGAGGAAGAGGAGGAGGAGGAGGAGGAGGAGGAGGAGGAGGAGGAGGAGGAGGAGGTGGTGGAGGAGGAGGAGGAGGAGGAGGTGGAGGAGGAGAAAAAGGAGGAGGAGCAGAGTGGGAGGAGGAGCCGCCGGCCACGGGCCCAGCCGCGCGCAAGGCTCTCCAAGAGCGCGCCGAGCCCAGCCCCGGCTCTGCAGTCCGCGCCAGCCAAGCGTCCGCGCCTTTTCTACAGCCGCGCCTTACATCACGTCCTGCCGCCGCGCCATTGGCCGCTCAGCACCCCGAGCCCTGGCAGCGCGTGCTCCGGGAAGGCGGGAGACCCAAGAGGGAGGGGAGAATCAGGAGGAGGAGAGGAGCGACGAGATGGTGGGAGCTGGTGGGCAAGGCTGGAGGGAGGGGGCGGGAGGAAGGGAGGGAGGAGGGAGAGCGCGGGGTTTGGAGTTTTTTAAGCTGCGAACAGTTTCCTGCGATTTCTTCGGGATGGAAAATTAAACCCTCTCTCGCTGCCGTCTCCATCCTAAGAAGGCGCAGCCCGAGGATGCTTGAGGAGCTCTCACTGCGGTCTCTCCTCGGCCCAGAGCCGCCGCCTCGGGCACCGGCTGGGGAGGCCTGGGAAGGCAGGCCTGGGGCAGAGCTGCGGGAGCCTTCAGCTGCTTCCCGCGGAGCTCGGCCTTCGGCCCAGGCTCCGCGCTGCGGGTTGCGGGCAGCCGCCTAGGCCTCCTGAGGACCCGGCTGAGCCAGAGAGGCTAGAGCCCGCGGGAGCTGTAAGACTCCGGCGGAGGAGGACCAGCCAGCGTAGCCTCGCTCCAAGCAAGCTAGGGCCCACTTAATGGGAGCGTGCAGCTCCTTCTTGCCCCTTCCCTGTCCCTCTACAGCCTGAAAGAGTGGATGCGAGCATGGCTTTAGGCACTAGGAAACCCATAGGTTCGAATCCCAGTTCTGCCACTTACATGCAGTGTAACCTTAGGCAAGTGACTGAACTCCCTTTAGACTGTTTTTGATCTTTTCATTGAGCGACGAGAAGGCCCGCTCCACACAGGTAATGAACAAAAGAGATCATGGATTTTAAAGTACCTGGAACGTAGTAGGCACTAACCAAATTCTCTCATCACTCCCTCTTTTCCCTCTCCATCTCCATCTTCTCCTGTTAAAAACTTTCCCACTCCGACATACATTGGGTATCACTGAGGTCCTTAAAGACCGCAGGCCCATCCTCTGCTGTTTGCATCATGCCACAGACCCAGCTGTTGACAGGCGTCCACCCTGCTGCCTGGCTGTACCACTTCTCCAAGGATCAACAACCCCACCTGTGGGTAAATCTCAACTGCCACCCCAGCCCCCAGACTTCAGGCTCAACCTAGAGTCTCTTGGGGACACAAGCATGATACCTAGGTGTGTGGTGAAGCAGGATTAAGGAAATAAAAAGTGACTGTGGAGAAAAACTGAATGAGCTAAGTCAGTAACAGGAGTCCCATTTCCTGGGTCTGCTTTGGAGGTGGGTCAGTCTGAAGTGACTTGCTTGCCAAAAGGAGGCAAGGGGCTACCTTCTACCTACAGTGCAAAACTTTCAAACATAAACATATGTGTGTTAGTAATGCCCAAGCACATGCATTCGTGTTCATGTGTGCAAACGCACATGTTCTTCTCCGTTGGCAAAAACACAGCCAGCAGGGATGTAGGACTAGGATCTACACAGGCACATGGGGTACAAGTGTCCAGTGCCAGGCAGGAGCGTGCAGTTGTAAAGGCGTAAATTGCATGTTATACATGCAATTGCATGTTGAGACAATACTACCTAAATCCCCGCGTGCGCTTCTCCGAGGCCATGTTTTGCGTATTTGAAAAAAACTCTTGAAGTTACAAGTACGTGTGTACACGCTGCACATGCACAGATGCCCCAACGTGAGGGAAGGACCATAAACCCAAAGACGCGCGCCTGCGCGTGTGTTCACACAGACGTGTGCTTTGGCGCCTGCACACGGCCCCGCGCCCAGGCACGCGGACGCCTACACGTATACACAGGCATGTTTTACTGACGCATCTGGGGCACTTTCTTTCAAAGAAAGTAAGGAACGAAAATCTAATCTGGGAGTCACCGGGGTTCATCTGGAGGTCGCCCAAAGGGTAGAAAAAAAATTGTAACAACGCTGGAGAGTTTGTCCTTGGTGCAGCTCCGCGCCTAGGCTAGATGGATACAATACGTTTTCGAGAACTCCAGTGGCTGATTTAGGAGGTGGGGGGCGGGTCGGGGAGGAGGTGCACTCGGTAACTCTTGCCGCGGGCTTCTCAAGAAACACGGAAACACATCCTGCGGCTCTCCACTCCCCCCACATATGTAAGTACACGATTTCGTCGCCACTCTGACCTGCAGTCCACGCCCATCGCTGACCGACCCCAAATTCCCTGGCAGTCACGATTCCCGCCGGGTGCGCCCGCCTTTGCAGCCCTCCGTGTCAGGCTGGGACGCGCCCGGGTCTGCTAGAGGCTCAAACGCGTCTCCCGCCGCGGGGCGGGATCTGGGCGCCCCGGCCCTGCGCTCGGAGGCGGGTAACTTTGCTAATCTTCCCCAGAGGCGGGCGGGGGGGGGGGGGGGACGTCGCACAACCGCTGAGCCCTGTCCACGAAGACTAAACAAGGAAAGGAACGGGCTATAAACACGCATCCTGACACGTGAGTGGCATTTACACGGTGCGAGAAGCCGCAGCGGAGGGGAAGGCAGGAGGTTGGGGGAGCAGGCACCCGCAGGTAAAAGTAATATTCCGAGGCGTCGGAAACGGCGGCCCCTCGACGCCCCTCCCCCAGATGGGGAGAAAGAATCCCTAAGTCCCTAGAACCTGCCTTTTGTGGGAGGTGACAGGTGAACCGAATTCAGGTCTGGCTACTCTCGCCGCTGCCTACCTCCCCACCATCTGCTTCCTCGCAGACAGGCAGCCCCGGCGCATAATGAGGTAGCAGCCTCCAGCCGGCCACCGTGACTAACTCAGAACAAAAGCGCTCCCTCCACGCCTCTTCCAACAAAGGGGCCACCAGCCCCGGCGCTCCCCGAAGGCTGCGGGGCTCCTGGCTGCCGGCTGCGGAGCTGCCGCGCGCGAACTTCCCGGGGCTGCCGGCGCCACGGAGCCTGGGCCGCGGAGGGAGGAAGCACATGCGGCCCCGAGAAAGTGAGGCCGGGTGGGGCGGAGGAAGAGGGGGGCGGGAGCCGGGGAGCCGGGGAGCCGCGGAAGGAGGGTGATTGATCAGTGCGCCGTTCCCGGCGCTCCGTCCCGTTATTAGAGGCGGCCGAAGCAGGGCCACGCAATAACCTCCGAATCGCCAACTAATTGACGCTGCAGGCAACTACTTCATTGTGCGCGCTGGTTTTATGTCTTCATAGCCGGTGATTGACAAGGTGTAATTAGTCATCTCACTCGGTGATAAACATGGGCACCCTCCTCCCGCGGCATCAGGCCGTGTGTACCAGCAGAGGAAGCGATAGTTGACGCTGATATACCATTAAATCAAAATGAAGACGTTCAGAAGTGTGTGTTTGCTGTGACGCTCTGATGGTTTATTTCTCAAATACGGCACCAACAGATTTACTTGATTTGCAAGTTAACTACAACATTAACTGGTTTTATTTATTTTGCCTCTTCTTTCCTCTTCCTAGGCAGGGATGTTGCTCTTGGAGAATGTGAAGACAGTTTGCTTCTTGACAAGCGAGCGAGCGGGCGCCCAGATTTTTGCAGCCTCTCCGAGTCTCCCCCGAGGGAAAGGCGGGCAGAGAAAACGCCGGATTTGGGAGTCACTAGGGAAGGATTCCGTGCAGAGGGAGCCGCCCTCTTGGGCCCCGGACCGGCCGCCTAGGGTCCTCCCTTTGGGCACTGCCAATGGAGGACCTGAACTCTGAGGATGGTGTCGGGGATTGGGGTCGGGGAAGCCTCGGGGATAATAACTGCAAATAAAAAAGAGGCAAAAACAATTTCTTCTCTGCCTTGAAGCAGAAAGGACTGCATTCTTAAAGCTGCTGGTTGCAGTCACAAGGCCAGTTGCCTGCCTCTGTTGCCTGGGTAAAGGGTAATGTTGCCTGTTTTTCCAGTAGCACCATGCAGCAAATTATATTCCTTGCTCCCCAAAGTGGGTCCTGCTTAGGGAAGCGTGTATGTGTGTGTATGTCCCTCCACAGTGAGGCTCCTACTAGAAGTGCTGGCTACTCATTCCAGAAACTTGAAGGTTTAAATTTTAAAAGGAGAGGGAGCATTGCTGGTTGGGCTCCCTGGGATTGCTACAGTGTGTCTTGACCCTAATTCTGGTTAGAGAATGGCAAGGACTGAACAAAGCCACCAACATCTGAAAGTCCACATCAAGGATATCACACTGCCCCCCCCCCCGGACCCCCCCCCCCTAGTGGGGTCAGCTTCCTGCACTTTTCCCTTCTCTCTAACCTCTGCCTCTTGTTGGTATGGCAGAGGAATGGTGATTCCTTGCCACTGCGCAGGAATGTGGGGTTGTGGACATCTTCAATTAAAGATGGGGTGAGGCCAAGTCACAGGGATGGCAGAAAAGCCCCCGTATCTTCAACAAGGATTCCCCCCCCCTTCCCAGGCCTGTGGGCCTCCTTCAGCAAACAGGGGGAGTGTTTTATATTGATGTGAGAGGCTGTCAGCAGCAAATCAGCTCAGGCATGGCTCCCTCTTTATGAAATCAGCTCATTGCCTTGGTCACACCTTACAGAAAATCTGGTGGTCACCACTATCGATAATAAAAATTAGTGGGGCCTTAGGTGTTTCCAAGAAGAAGCCCGTGTCTGTGGATAGATAAATGCCCGTCTCAGGCAGAGCAAAGCCCAGTTCCTCCTCCCCTTCTCCCTGCAGTGATCTGAACAATTCCGAAACCGCCTCCCTGGGCGTCAGCTGAGCAGGTTGGGGAACTAACCAGGGCCCTCTCTCTAGGGCCCTGTTAAATGCACAGAACTTAAAATGAAACACGAAGTGTGAATTTCAGGTTTGAACATGATGCATCAGGAAACGTGGAGGTTGGCAGCCCTTTTCCTCCCTCCTGCATTTCGGTAGGCAGGTATTAATATTGTATTAAATGTTATGAGGAAGTAAGGGCTGCGGAGAGGAATGTGCTCAAATGCAATTTTGTCAAGGTTTTTATCTGTGATTATGATTCCAGATGTAGAAACTCCCGGAGGAGGGAAATGAGGGGCTGCTGGCGTGTGACATGTGTTTTAAGGTGTTTGGCAGTGTTTCTCAAAGTGGTGACAAAATGTTCAATTTTATTACAGCGAATCGGTAAAAGAAATATGAATACTAGGTCAGAGATTGTTCACCTCAGCCTAAGGATTTACCATTATTGATTTGGGTGGGGAAAGTTTGTATCTGGGTCCTGCTTAAATCACATTGTCAACAATGCAAATCTGTCCTATCAGATTATTCTCAAAGAACAATTGTAACAAAATACACAATAGCTGATTGTATCTCCCCCACCTACTAATTTCCATGCAAAGATGTAAATTGCCTTGGAAGCGCAGGGCGCGTGTGCGTGCCCATGTGCGCGTGCACACGTGTGCATGCACACACACGCATACAGACACAGTAAATATTGCAACAAGATGGTCAATTTTTTTTTCAGCCGGTATAACTACAGCCATTCCTTGAGGGTAATTTCTTTTTAATCTAACCCAGAATACGACCCAGTCCTACAAGGGCCATTTTGCTAATCTCGCTGCCTTTTAGGTTGAAGCACAAATAACAGCAATAAATTTCTTCACACAGGGAACCACATTTTGCTGAAAGGAAAATCAAGATGATTTTGTGTGAAAAAAGGGGGGTGGGGGAGGAAGCAGCTGAACTCTTGACTAGCTGACAACTCCTGTCTCTACGTGCACTTGAGACAGGAAATATTTCCTACCACAGTCTTTCTGTATTTGGAGGCATCTCTACCACCCCTCTCTGACAGCAGGACACCCCTAAACTCTTTCTAAGCAAAGGTTTCCTCATAAACCTTTTATGAGCTCCACATACACTGATCGACACGGGTGCCCAGCCAGCGCTGACCAGACTGCGGATGGGTTTGATACACATTTCCACAGCACAAAAAGGGGGGGGGGGGTTGGGGCTAAAGATGCTAGACTTGGCTCGTCCTTGAGTCCCCAGTCATAGGACGAGAGTCTCTACACACTCGCTGTCACCCCATATCTCGCAGACCCAGTACATTTCTCAGCCCAGTTCATGAAGAAACTCACACATATTCAGCCCCAGCGTTTCCTTGATTCAGGCTAGAGAATGCTGGTTTTGGCTTTCCAGCCACTGGCACTACTTTACCATCACAAAACATTCTAGGCTCCTAGCACAAAATGCACCTTTCTTGGAAGTAAGAAGGTTCCTCTCCTGTGAGGTTGGTGTAGGACGTGGTACATTTCTGAGGGGAACAGTGAGGTTGCAGGGGAGGGAAAATGCTCATCATGGCTATTTCCCGCAGGACCCTTTCCCTACCCCAGCCCAACTTTCCATTGGCTCCATTAGCATATCTCTTGCTATTTGGGAGGCTGGCATGTCTCTTTAGGTGAGGAACAGTCATTTCCCACATATGTTTCAGCTGAAGCCTAGCCCCTCATGCCCCCCCAATTTTTATTCTTCCATTAATTAAAACAACTAACGTCCCATTGATTATCTTTGCGTGAATGAAAATCATTATGGGCCCTTGCAGGTATATGGGAAATTCTGTTTGCCTAAGTATTCACCCTTTGATTTCCAATAGACTCATTTTCTCAGGCATAAAGAAATTCAAACAAAACAAAAACAAAAACAAAATCTCCTGACACTTTGCAATAAAGCACGAAGACTGATAGTAATGAGCTTGTGCTGATCCCTTGCAAAGAAGTGTTCAGATGGCCCCGTTTTAGAGCTGAATTATACTATCTGCTAAGGGATTCTAGACAGTTAAGGCAAACATTGATAGGTCACCAGACCCAGGTTTTGAATTGATGCTTGCGTTGAGTCAGTTGAGCTCACCCAAATTTACTTTTACACTGCCGTGTCAGTCCTCGAAAGTAAAAAAGGCAGGGGACAATCAGCTCTATTTGGAATTTCCCAGCTAGTTGGCCATTTCAGCTTGCATCTCCATTTCTGGGGGCTGCCATAATTAGAGCAATCTATTTTGCATTTACTTCTCTTTGCAAGCACTACATTATTCACTCTTTCCTGTGCTTATTAAACAGTGCCACCTGCACCAAATTCAACAAAGCTCTTCCATCAGTCAACCCAGCTAAGGATCCCGGACCATATATTATCATTAATTGAAGCTCAATTGAATAGTTGACGATAGAGGCATGAGTAAAAGCAACACATTTTCTAGGACCTGTTCAGAAAAATGTTTTAAGCAACCTCTCCCAAACCCCCCCCAAAACCCCTCACACATTTATTCCCCAAATTGTTATCTTTTACAAACTCATTTCATTCTCTCTGTACAGTAATTCAAGTAGCAATTAGCAAGTCTTTTAATTAATGAACTATTCCCTGTAAGTCACCAAGGTGCCTCCCGTACAAATGTCTTCCTTCATAAGGTACTAGCAAATGCAGTCAATATTTTGTCACCCAAAGCCTTCGAAGCTGACCACCTCGATTGTCCTAATGCTATAAAAAGGATCCGAAGAGCCAGAGACAAGGCTGGGAAGCAGAAGACAATTTTCGGTAAACTAGCCATGGATAGTCTGAATCCAGAGAGAGGGAGTGGCAGAAGGAAGGGGACCATTAGAGAGAGGAGAGGCATAAAATGCATGTAGGTAGGTATCAGTGGTTAAAGAAGAGCACGGAAAGTTTCTAGCAAAGAGAGGACCACCTGGGCTCCAGCTATGTTATAACAAACTCTCCATCTAAATGCTGATGATTTACACATTTTTAAGAGCCTCAAACCTCACTGTGTCTTGTTCTTTAAAAAGCTTCCTGCTTTGTTCAAAATACTGCTTATCTTTGGCATTGTCAACAGCTCTGCATCTGGGAGAGATTAATTAAGTGATAGGTCAGACACAATGAGGTGAAAGGGCATGTCCACCCAATCAGGACGGATTCATCCATTTCTTGGTGGATCAACTTTTTTTGAGGGATGCCAATTTCAGTTCTATTTCTAGAGAGGATTTATCAATAGGAATGCCTGAGCTCCCCCAGTGAGGGGCTCTTAGCTAGAAAAGATTTTTCTGCAGATAGAAAAATCTAAAATCTACACTCTGTCTTTTTAAGATGTGAAACCAAAACATAACTATAAATTGTATGCTTAAGTTTCACCGATCTGGGTGAAGGCTGATTTTCTTGAACATGATCCTTCTATAAAATAGCTAATTGGATGATTACAAACAAGATTGCCAAGCAACTCAAAAAAAAAAAAAATTAAAAGTTTTCTCTCTCTCCCCACCTTCCCAACTATTTCTTATTACCCCTTTCTTCCAAAGTCCACTTTTAATTTCTAGGAGGCAAAATGAGAGAAAGAGATGTGGAAAACAGTAGAAGAGGAGGAGATGGAGGGGAGGGAAAGAATGAAGGAAAAAGAGGTTTTCTAGGTGTCAACTGAATTTTTCCAGACCAATTAGAGGTTATCTTTAAATCTCCATTCCCCCCCTCCCCGCCCCCGCCTCCACACCTTTCTAAATAGATCTTTAGATTAGCGAGAAATTAGTTAATTGGGAAAGGCCTTGTGGCCAGTTCACCCTGTTTCTAACCAGAAGGGTTTTAAGGACCTTAGACTCCACTCCCAGAAATGACATTCTCCCCATCTCTTTAGAAGCACGTCAGTCTGGGGCAAAATTGTGGCTGCCTCTGTGTGTGTGTGTGTGTGTGTGTGTGTGTGTGTGTGTGTGTGACAGAGAGAGAGACAGAGAGACAGAGAGACAGAGACAGAGAGGGAAGTAAACTCCCAGTCTGTGAATAAGGCTCAAATAAAGTGACTGTTTTGGGCAGACCCCAAACAAAACACTTGGAGTATTTTTACCCTATTTGTGAACACCCTTGCAAATGAAGTTCACATTTTCCAAGGTATTTGGGGGGGGAGGTAAACAATGGTTTGTGATTTTTGTAACTGACTAGCTATTTCTGCTTCTCCAGAGAAACGTAAAATGCCAGTTTCTTAACTATCCAATTCTTTAAATCATCTGTGATCCATCTATATTTATAAAACTGAGCAGAAATACTTAACAGCCTGATCAATAGCCATTGACCGTCAATGCACCTCACACCCTAACATGCACAGCTTGATCATGTATATTTGATCATCAAAAAATTCAAAGCATCTTGCAGCAGTGTATCAAGCTTCCCATAAAATAGCCTGCCTTTTTGTGGTCTTGAAAAGAGTGTGAGCTTCTCTCTTCTGCATTCATATATCCATCCATCTATTTACACACACACACACACACACACACCCCTCCCTCCCTTCTGGAGAATTTATTGCTCATATATTTGATGAAGAACAAGGTAATTAACTGCAAGCCTGTACATCTGGGCAGCACTTCATATCCATTGCAATAATAAAACACTTTTTTCCCATTTTAGCAGAAGAAAGGCTAGTCCTGCCCACAGATTCAGAGGACCCCAGAGTCTCCGTCTGCAAAGCCTCCTTGTTATAAATCCTGCCTCCCTCTTAAGTGATGGCACGCACAATTGCACCAAGGGGCACTAAGTTTATCTGTGCAAAAGCATCATTGGAAAACCTTGCCCCTTCTCAGAGCTTCAACATCAGCTTGTCAGGGTTTGAAATAGACACGGCTGGCTCCTCTGTCCTCGGTCTGCTTGGCAGCAAACAGGGACAAAAGTCCAAAGGGTTTGTCCTGTGAAGGGCCACAAGCAGAGGAGATGTATTTTGGGATCTCCAAAGGCTGATGTCCTGAGCGTGTGCCACTAAGCTCCAGTACCCCAAAAAAGACCTGGCTCTGCAGACTTTTCTGATATTCAGGAGTCAGGAGGCTGGTTCTAAGTTTCTCCATAAGGTATGCTGGATCTGTCCAAACTGCTCCAAGGGTCCAGCCAAGGAATACCAGCTGGCAAGCCTGCTCCAAGGCCCCAGCACAGTCATTCTAACCCCAAACCCCACAGATCCCCCTCCCCCTCCCCCAACCCGTGAAACAGATTACCTGCAGAACCTCCCATTTCGGGAGTCCCCTGCTCTGTATTCCGAACCGTGCCCAGGACCAATTTCTCGGGGCCCTTCCTTCTAAAAGCAGCAGCATCTGGGCTGAGGCTCCCTCCTTTATATGGGGGGGAGACTTCATATGATAATACGTGTAATATGATATGGAATGGCAGAATGCATGACAGTTGCCCATAATACGGAGAAGTCAGTCAAAGGACAGAGGGGACATTTGGATAATTACCATCCATTGGCTAGTCAATCACGCGAACAGAGAGAAACTGCACAAAACCCACAATGGAGTTGGGAAACAAAAGAGACCCGAGCCAGACTCAGGATTAACCGGTCTAAAGCGATCTAAATGCTTTTGTATCTGAAGAACTGAGGCTCCCCGGTTGCCCCCCCTTCCCAATCCCAGGGAACTAATTGCGGGGATCAGAGTTAAAGCTCTCTCTCTCCTTTCCCCATTCTCTTTGTAGACTGCTCACCACGCAGAAAAAAAAAAAATGATTTCTCTCTCTGTGTTCATTAAACTATTTTAAAGTTAAAGGGATGGGGGAGGGAGGCTCGATGTGGCCCCTCAGCCCAGAAGCTGGGATTCTTCAGCCTTCGAAGGGGCTGGGACAATCTCCTTGCCCCCAATTCTTTGTTCAGGGGTAAAGTCTTCCCTCCTTGCCCCTGGAAACAAATGCCCCATCCACCTGGGAAGCTGCCCTTTGCCTAGAGGCTAACATGGATTGCTGGTACCCTGCTTTGGGTGACGCGTCCCCATAACTGGACCCTGCACCAGAAAAAAAACACAAGGTCCACCCCCTCCTTGAAACCTCAAATTGAGTCTGCACACTCAGAATTAAGTGGGGTAAAGAGGTGACAGAGAAGGGGGTCCAGCCTCCAAAATGGGAGAGTGAGACAGAAGATGGTTGAAAATTGGGAGGAGAAAGAACTTCCTTCTAAACTGGGGAGGGAGAAAGAGGAAGAAAATCCTTCTAAATTGGAGCAGGGAGAGAATACGCTTAATTGGGGCAAGAAATGAGAAGAGGCTCTTTTTGCCAAAGAGAGGCAGAGAGTTGAGTCCTCAAAAGAGACACAGGAAAATGGTCCCATACATTTCTAGAGACTCAGAGATGAAGGCGAGAGAGGAAGGGAATTCTTTAAAGCTGAACGACAAGGACAGATATCTCTGCCCCTGAGAGCAAGACCCCCGGGTCCCAGGACCGACAGAAGGGTAACTACCTCACCCACTCCCCACCAGGTCCTCCCTATGCAATTCTAACTCGCTCAAAGCCCTCCCGGCCCCGGCGGGGCTCTCTCGCGTCCCCGGCTCGGTGGCAGCGGCGGTCCCCGGTCCGAGTCCGCGGGTGCCCGGCGGGCCCCTGCGCGCGCCCCCGCCCCGCGCAGCCCCCAGGCCCCTGGGGCGAGCCTGGGAGCCTCCTTACCTTTCCGAGTCCTCCGCAGCGGGTGTGGCCGGCTCTGCGGGCGGCCCCGGGCCGGGGCCGGGGGGCGGGAGGCGGGAGCGCCGGGCTGGGGGGGAGCGGCAGGGTGAGGACTGGGGGGGCTGGCACGGTGCCCGGGGGGGGGCGAGGGGGCAGTTGGCAGCCCCGGGGCCTGGGGACGAGCCCGGCCCAGCCGGGGGAGGTGCGAGATGGGGGGGGGGGGCCGGGGAGGGGCGCCGGGGCCCGGGCCGGGGGGCGGAGGGCTCCCTCCTCGGGCCCGCGGGGCGCTCCAGCCTGCGGAACCGGCCCGGGAGCCCGCCGAGGCGCGGGGAGGGAGGCCCCGGCGCCCGGGCAGCCGAGGACCGGGCGCGCGGATCCGAGGGGCTGTTTTGTCGCCTCGGCTGACAAATCAATCAGGACCCGCCGAGCCGGGGGACTGCCACCGTCTCTACGGCGCTCGCGGCTCCCCGGCCGGCCCCGCGCCGCCAGCTGCCGGCCGCCTCGAGTCGGCGCGGGCCGCCAGTCTCCGGCGGGGTTGCGGTCATTAGGCTGCGGGCGCGTGCGGCCGAGGGCGGGGGCGGGGGCGGCGGCGCCCGGAGGAGGAGGCCCCGCGGCGCACCCTCCCGGGCCTCCCCCACCCCCGCCCGCCGCTGTCCCGCGCCCGCTCTGCGCGCTCTTCGCCCCCCACGCCCCGGTCACTGTCACTAGCTCTGGCTGTTGGATCTGTCCGTCTCTGCCGGCCTCCCTCTGTCTCTCTTCATCTCCCGGTCTCTGTCGCGTTTCTCTGTCTGCTCTCCTCGCTCGGTCTCTCACTGGGTCCCCCGCTCTCTTGGTCACTGCGCCTCTCTTTTTCTCTTTGGATCCTGGTGCTGACTGTCTTTCTTAGACCTCTCTCCTCGGCCGCTCTCACCATCTTCTCCCTCTCTTATTTCTTTCTACCTCCCCTCACTCTCCACCTCTTTCTCCCTCTGCTTAGGAGGACTCGCTGTCCCTCCCTCTATCCCTTCTTGGAAGGGCAGCCCGGGAATGGAGCTTAAGTCTTTCTCCGCTGAGACCTCGGACAAGTCACTTCCTCCCAGCTGCAGTTTCCTTATCTCTGAAAGGCGTTGAGCCGCTCTTGGTGGTGAGGTTGGGAGGGGCACTGGAGGGGGCCCGCAGGAGGTGTTCAATGACCCTGGTTTCCCCCCTCGGAGTTCATCCTTACTCCTTACTCGAAGCAACTGTGGTAGCTCCCGGAACCGGGTCTCCCCGGGTACCAGTGTGCCCCGTAAAACCCTTGTCGCCAGCCTTGGGGGCCAAGACAAGTACCAGAAAGCCAGTTCAGCAGCAAAAGCCAAGGGCTCTCTGGGGTCCCCTAAGCCCCTCCTGAGAAGCGTCTGTGCCACCTCCCTGGACCTCCCCAGAGCTGGATCTGACATCTCAGGAATCTGCTGGTTCCCCACTCACTGACACCAAGCAGAGGGGCAGTGTTCTCCCCTGTCCTTAGACCCAAGCAGGAGAAAGCCTATTCCTCCCGCCTTCACACACACACACACACACACACACACACACACACACACCATGAATGGCTTTTATGCTTCCAAGATGCTTCCTGGATGGAGTGTGGCTTCAGACTCAGACAGGTGAGGGGGTCAAGACCACTTACCTAGTGCAAGGCCTTAGGCTAGTCACACCCATCTAAGGTTCAGTGTCCTCATCTGCAAATGGGAACAATAACCACCTCTTTTTAGCATTATTTTAGGATTACCCATGGTATGCATAACGTGCCCTGCCTATCGAAGGTTACCCATTCTGTTCAGCTTTTATTGAACAAATACTTATTAAGTGTTTTTGCTTGGCACTGAGGATGCAGCAATTCACAAGGCAGGTGTGGTCTCTGCCTTCATGCAATTTGCAGTCTAGCTGGGGAGACAGACTGTGAACAGCAATTCCATAATTATTTCATGACAGTTGTACAAGTGCCATGGGAGAATAGGGAGTGCAGTGAGACCTAAGATCCAGGGAAACTGGCCTGGGCTAGGGGTTCAGGAAGGGCTTCCTCAAGGTGACATAGAAGCTGAGACCTGAAGTCAGGAGTGGTGCCAGGGTTGCAGGTGGTGGGAAGTGGGAAGGAGCTGCTAAAGGGAGACTGTTCTTGGCAGAATGTCCAACATGTGCCAAGGCTGGGAGGCATCAAGGAGCCTGGCCAGTAGGAAGGCCAGTGTGGCTCGACCAGGAAGAAGGAGGGGGATGAGGCTGGAAGGGTGGGCAGGGCCAGGCATGGCGGGCGAGGAGCTTGTAGACTGAGGAGGAGTCTGGACCTCAGTACACGGAAACCCCATGAGTCCTGATGTGTCTTTTGCTGAAGTGGAAGGAAAACTGAAGCCAGATTCAGTTCCCATATAGGTCCTTTGCCTTTGGTCCTTCTTGGGGGTTGTCACCTCTTGTGCCCTCCTCTGCTCTATCCCAGCGCTGTCCACTCCACAGTGTCATTGCCTGCTTTGGCATCTGTGTCCCCGCCCGAACTGAGAGCACACACCCAGGCTTGGTTCCTCTCTGGGCCCTTACAGTCAGCCCCACAGGAGGCGTCCACAGACCGGCGTTGGGTGTGTGATTGAACAATCAACAGCCATCGAGTGCCTGATGTGCACCAGGCAGGCTCTGAGCTGGGCATTGCCCCTGCCCTCACAGAGTGCTCATTCTGTGGGGAGGAACACTTTGGAACACATAGGCCCGGGATGACCATTAGGAAGGAGTCCCACAGGGACTCGGGGCGTGGGATGGGAGGCTCTTTGAGGGCAGGCCCATCCCTGGATGACTCAGACCTGGTATCATCTAAAGGTGTGGCACAGGTGGGTACTCGCTGACATGGGTTGAGAGGGTGCAAAAGAAAAGTGAAGTTGGAATGCAGAAGGATGAAGGACAAGTTGGAGTTAAGTGAGCCAAGTGGGGACGCGGACACTTGCCCGTGAAGGTCTAGTTAGTAGCAATACAGACAGGAGGAGACAGAAGGGAGATAATGCTTCCTGACCCCCTTCTCCGGGCCAGGCAGGTACTGGGCACTTTTGTGCAGTCACCTTGGCCGACCTTCACAGCACCCATGCCTCATCAGCACTACTGCCCTCGCTTTCCGAGTAAGCGCTGGGACCCAGAGAGGTTAAGTCACTGGCCTGAGGTCACACAGCTAGTAAGAGATTACGTATGCACTTGAACCCAGGTCTGCCTGCTCTTCTTCACTAAAGAAGGAGCAAAAGAGGAGGAAAAAGCAGAGGAAAGAGACGACTGAGAACAAAAGAAGAGCGGTGGCAAAGGAGTGAGCTCCACCGGTAATTTTTCCGCTTAAAAACAATTCCCATTTCCCAGCCCTGCAGGGGCTGGTGCAGCGGATCTGAGGCGAGGCCGGCCCTCTGACTCGCAGGAGCCTGCCGAGGGGCCCCAGCACACAGCTTCAAAGCCAGCCTCCTCAGCACAAGCGCTTTTAAACTTCACACGGGAAACTTTCCAGGGCTGACTTTTTGCACTTTGTTTCCAAATCAAGAGATGGGGAAGTCCCTCTCAGCCCAGGGGGGAGGAGATCGCACTGAGAGACTTGTCCCGGGGTTCCCGGCTTGGCACCCGGCTCCCCCCAGCTCCCAAGGCAACCTCGGTGGGGTGGGGGGGAAAGTGTCCCCTGCCCTAGGTGGGTTCCCAGGGAGAATTCAGGGTGTGGGCTTGACAGACTGTTCTTCCTGGAGGGATAAGGCCTCTTTTCCTGTGTCTTCCCAAGTGTGGTTTCTACCTGGGTTCCTGGTGGCATCTGATGACAAGGTGTGACGGTCTCCCGAGGCTTGTAATATGTGCCTTGCTCTTCTCTGCACAGCAGCTTCAAAACCAAACCACCCTGTCTGTCATCTTGTGATCACCATTTTGAGTGGCGGCGAGGGTCTTCCTAACCCTCAGCTCCCTCTGATTTTTGGAATTCAGAGTTGGGTTTTGGATGTACATCAAGAGGCTGCCTCCATGCATTTTAATTAAGCTGTCTTTTTTCATTTATTACTAATACACTCCTCTTAACTATGATTTATTTGTTAAACAAAGCACCATAAGCCGTCACTTATTCATCTTAATTTCAACAAAATTAAAGTAGTCGCTGTTAGATTGCACCTAATTGCTCTTGCAATGAAAAGAACGGAGATGTTAATCAAAATAAATTGAAGATAAACAATAAAATCATTACATCTTTGCGGCGGTAAGTGTAACTAATCAGTTTTGACTCGAAGCGACCAAACAGGAATAATGAATGTGTCACTGAAGGCGCGCTCATTAAGGGAAGCCGCTGCGACCTGGGTCCTCGGGGCAGCAGACGGCCACCCTGCCCATGTGGCCCGGAGGGTTCTTGCCTCTTGGGTTGGGCAGAGGGGCCTAGAGGCACAGAGAGCTCAGGGAGGAGGCTCATAGGACAGGAGAGAGTCCTGAGTGAGGGACCCTGCAGCTGTCCTGCTACAGAGGGGTTCTCTCACTCTGATGAGAAAGCAAGAAGTCCCAGGCCTATTTCTGGACATCCCAACTAACCAAGGATGGAGAGGCAGGCCAGGGGGAAAAGAGGCAGATATCCAGGGGATACAGATAGCCAGACACACACTGGGGGACACAGCAGAGAAGATTCCAGCAGAAAGAGACAAGGAAAAAGAGACATAGGCAGGCGGAAAGAGACCGGGCCAAGAGACAAAGGAAAAGGGGCAGAGCACGGACAGGGATGGACGGTCAGACAGGACAGACAGCCTGTGAGGAAGAGGCAGCTGGGACAGGGTGGTGGAGGAGGCATGGGGAATGAGCCCAGTAGGGAGAGGGAGACCAAAGAGACAGAACCAGGTGGGTCTGCTGGTCTTAATTAAAGAATCTCTCCTGTTGAGGACAAGACTTTGACACATTTTCATTTCGAGCCAGTTAAAGCTCAGGAGGTTTCAGGTTAGGATTCTGGAGACAAAAGTCATCCTCAGGAGTCTGTTGAGGTAAGTGACCATTAGGGTGAGACCCCCCCGGACTGGGCTCTTGGAACACAGAGGGGTGGGGAGCACTGAAGTGGGGGAGTCAGAAGACCCCCCGCTCTGGGGGGTCTCCTGGGGTCATCCTCTAATTACAGGGTTTCTAGCCTGGACAGCAGACCTGGAGCCACAGAGATGCCACTCAGACTGCTCTGGCGGAGGCTGCCTCAGCAACTCCCCTTTCCAGGCTGGGAAGACCCAGAGCATGGGCAACTTGGGGAAATGGAAAAATCCGAGGATATGGCCATTGTGGTGAGATTGGAGAACCAGGACAGACAACCTGAAAGACATATTTTTTGAATACCTACCGTGTGCCTTGCCCTGAGCTGGTCCCAGGAAATAGAGATGAATCGCATATGATTTTCCTATCTGAATTCCTTTATCTTTAAAGTAAGGTTAATAATTGAGCCTCCTTCTTGTGTTTATTATGAAGATGAAGTGCATTAATATTTGTAAAGAGCTTAGAATGGTGGTTGGTCCTTGGAAAGGGCTTTGAGTGTATGTTAAATAAAATAAAATAAAATAAAATAAAATAATCTCTGCTCTCATGGAGTACAGAGTTCAGAAGAAGAGATACATTCATTAGCAGTCAAGTTCACTCCAGTGGGGTAAGAGTCAGTATAGAAGCACTTCAGGATGCTTTGGGAGTCCAGAGTGGAGATAAAGCCCCCAGCTGAGCAGTCCCGAAGGAAGAGTAGGAATTAGTCAGAAGAAGAGTATGGAGAAGAGGAAAAGAGTCTTCTGTGTAAAGGGACCGTGTGAACAAGAGCATGTGGGCAAGACATGGCAGGACACATCTGGGGACGTCGAGTGGCTTGGAACAGAGGTTAGGTTGCAGACCAGGGACTCAGATCTTGATGCGTCTTGGCAGGAACCACTGAAGAGCACCTGCGTGGGCATTTACTGTTTCTCTGTTTTTAGCTGCTCAGCATGCACTTGCTATCCTTGGAGTGGGGTTTTTCTTTGGGGATGGTGTTTCCCTGCCTTTTTCGTTCTTCCTTTCCAGTGCACCTGGTTCTGGTAGAGGCAACTCCACGAGGACGGCTGCGGAGGGGGCATGTGACCTAGACCTAAGCCAATCAGCGCACTCCATTCCTGTGGCCACAGTGATTGGTTGAGGGAGGGACAATCAAGCCCAATGGGAGCCGCCCCAGGGCTCTGGCTTGAGGACCTGGGGGAGGTCTTTGAATCTTTCTGCTGGTCTCTAAGCCGACGGGATGCAGGGGGCTGGGCTGGTGCCACCATCTCGCTGAGCTTGACACCAAAGCCAACAGAGCAGAAGGCGGCAGGGCACAGCAGAACGAGTTCCAGTGACATTGTTTGGCCCCCAAATCCAGCCGAGATGAAGCTAGCCCTAGCCCCTGGTCTCTGGTTTCATGAGCCAACAAATTCCTTTTCGTGTAAGCCAGTCTGGGTTGGGTTTTCTGTCACTTGAAACAGATCATTCTAGCTGATAGGCTTTAAGCAGGAATGCGACGCCACTGTGTATTTTAGTAACATCAAGCTGAGGGACTGAAGGGGGTGAGCTTGGAGGCAAGGAGGCCAGAGGGGAGGCTAGTGTGGTCATCCCAAAGAGAGCTTATGATGAAGAGCAGGCAAAGCCAGGGGCTTTGGTCTCCACCAGCGTGTTAGTTTCTTACTGCTGTGTAACACATCGCCACGAGCTGGGTGGCTTAAAACAGTGAGGATGTATTCTCTCACGGCTCTGGAGGCTGGAAATCTGAAATTCAGGTGTCAGCAGGGTCGAACTCCCTCTGAAGGCTGTAGGGGAGCGTTCTTCTTTTCCTCTTCCAGCTTTGGCTGGCTCCAGATGTTCCTTGGTTGGTGGCTGCATATTTCCCATCTCTGCTTCTCTCTTCTGTCTCCTAGAAGGACACCTGTCATGGGATTTAGGGCCCACCTGTGTAATATAAGATGATCTTATCCCAAGACCCCTAAATTAATTATGATTCCAAAGATGCCCTTTTCCAAGCACATTCACATTCATAGTTTCCAGGAAATGGACATTTCTTTTTGGAGGTCATCAGCTACACTACAACCCACTACAACCAGCAAAGAAAATGATCACCAGACCCGAAAAGACCTGAATGAATATTGCTGAATGGAAACAGGAGGCCAGGAAAGATGAGGCAGTGGGGAGAGGGCACGGGGCTGGGGGGGGGGGGAGCGGGCGGTGGCCACAGAAGTTAAAATCTCCCGGCTGGGAGGAATTCATTCCAGGGCAACAAGAGAATTTGCCCACAGGATTGCCAAGCCACTGTCCTGGTTTCCCAGGGAATCCTTGCTATCCTTGAAAGATATCCTAAGTATCCTTGAAAGAACCTAAGAAATGGACAAGAGTGGGTTGCATTTTCAAAACCTGGAAGCCAAGAGATTCCACAAACACAGTTGTGGTGAGCGTAACGTTAGTCTGAGCAATATAACAGAAAACTCGGGGCTTGTGAGAGCACCTAAAAGAGAAAGCAGTGATTCTCAGGACTGATTCCCTAAGAACAAGTCATGACAGATCAGCCTCATTTCTTTCTTTGTCAGGGTCACTGGGTGGGTAGATCTGGAAGGGTGTGATGGACAGAGTGAGTCCAGCCTCTGATGGTCTTCTCGCAAACAGGATAGAGAAATGTACGGTGGATTCAAAGACGATTAGGAAGTTGACTACCCATAATGAAAGGTTTTTTTTTTTTTTTTTAAGATTTTATTTATTTATTTGACAGAGAAAGACACAGTGAGAGAGGGAACACAAGCAGGGGGAGTAGGAGAGGGAGAAGCAGGCCCCCCACCGAGCAGGGAGCCCAATGCGGGGCACGATCCCAGGACCCTGGGATCATGACCTCAGCCAAAGGCAGATGCTTAATGACTGAACCACCCAGGCGCCCCATAATGAAAGGGTTTTGACAGATCTCTGTTTCATGGAAAAGGAGCTCTAGTGGAGTATCCTAGCTCTTCTATACTGGTTTCTGTTCTGTCCCTCCAAGTCACATGTGATGATGCCAAACATTGGACAGCCCACTTGTCCCACTGGCAGATGGTTCAAGGAAGGAAGAACCAGAGACTGTGTTGAATGATAAAACTCTTTTTTTTTTTTTTGCAGGGGAGAAGGGGGTGACTACTGTGCCAGGAACTGAACTAGGCTCTAGCAGAACAATGGAGAATCAGACAGGTACCTGTCCTCCTAGAGTTTATTGTTCATTGGAGGAATCATACAAGCACATTCAGTGTAATAAGCATCCAAAATGATCTCAGCAGGATGGGGTTTACAAGATGAGAGGAGGCAGGGGAAACTGTAAACTCCTGTCCCTGGTTCCAGAACACCAGCAGCATCAGCTCACCAGGGAGACACGGCCAATGTCAGCCCAAGTGAAGTGGAGAGGGCAGTGATGTGGGAGGGGGACCTATGGATCTGCCACGCTTGGTGGGCTGACCTGCTCTCTAACTTCATGTGAAGCCTTTCTGCTAATATGAAGTAGCATAGGAGAGGGTTTGAAAGTGGGGATGAGGAGTGGTAAAGACTCTAAGGACAATTGGAGACAAGAATAAGAAGTGTTGGAATCATCCTGTTTATCATCGTGGAAACTGGAAAGCTGCAGGTCGGAGCAGGGGTAGCTGGGAGGGAGGCAGTGCAGGGTCCCCCTGCCAGCACAGGCCAAGATGCAGCTGACTATGACTTAGGAGCCCTAGGAGCCACCCCAGAGCAGCATGTGGGGGCAAAGAGGGGCGGAGGTGCAGAGCCACTGACTCTTTTGGGAAACTTGTCTACTCCCAGGGCAAGGGCAGAAGAAATTCTACAACATGGGAGGGAGGAAGAGTCTGCTCCCAAGTGTCTTCAGCTGGGACCCTGAGGACCCTGCTCAGAAGTGCCTCACCATCCCAGGTCCCCTCCATCTGGAAGCTCCACCTCCTTCAGTCTGATGGCTGACCAGGGGATGACCCTGGTCATGAAAGTTCCATTTATGGTCCCAGGCAGAGGGCTCAGTGGTTTCAATGCATTAGCTCAATTTTTGTATTAACAGAGTCTATTACTATCCCCTTTTAGAGATGAAGAAACTGAGTCTCAGAGGGAGAAGTGACTTTCTCAAAGTCACACAGCCAGCAGCTGCCAGAACTATGTGTCCAGCCCAAATTTGTCTGGTCCCAAAGCCCATGATTGTAACTAGGACACTAACCTGCTTGGGTGCAAACTCTGGAGGGTCAGTGGGGCTGGGAAGACAATGAGGCCCAGGGAGTGGAGTCCCCTGGGCTGTCAGCAGGAAGAGGTAATCCTCCCGGTTGGTGGTGCTTTAAGACAGTGGTGCTCCATGGTGGCTACGATTCAGCTTCATCTAGGGATTTCCATGAAACCAGGAGGCGGCTCCTAAATTCCTCCCAGAAGTGAGAGCAAGAGGCAGGAGCTACCCAGCAAGGGATGGCTGGTGCTGTGTGTCAGTGGAGGGCCAGGAACACCCCAACTACACCGTCACCACGGAGGTCAGCATGGCCCAGAGGAACCTTGGGTTGGGTGCCAAAGCCTGGTGCTGGGCAGAGCCTGTATTCACTCTGTGCTGGGCATGGAGAGGGTAGAGAAGGAGCTCCCATTTGGCCATGGGGTCCCTGTTTAAGCAGAAGAAATGGAGACTTGAAAACACACTACATAAAAATGAAACGTAGAATTACCATATGATCCAGCAATTCCACTCCTAGGTATATACCCAAAAGAACTGAAAGCAGAGGCTCAAACAGATATCTGGATGCCCATGTTCACAGCAGCATTACTGACAATAGCCAAAAGGTAAAAGCAACTCAAGTGTCCATTGACAGGTGAAAGGATAAACAAAATATGGTCTGTACATACAGTGAGATATTACTCAGCCTTACGAAGGAGGGAGCTTCTGACACCTGCTGTGACATGGATGAGCCTCGAGGACACCAGGCTGAGTGACAGAAGCCATCACACAAAAGGACAAATACTGTATGATTTCACTTACATGATGTACCTCGAATGGGCAAATTCCTAGAGATGAAAAATAGAATGGTAGTCACCAGGAGTTGGGGAGGGCCAGGGAATGGGAGTTACTGCTTCACGTGAACAGAGTTTAAGATTGGGAAAATGAGGGGCGCCTGGGTGGCTCAGTTGGTTAAGCGACTGCCTTTGGCTCAGGTCATGATCCTGGAGTCCCTGGATCGAGTCCTGCATCGGGCTCCCTGCTCAGCGGGGAGTCTGCTTCTCCCTCTGACCCTCCCCCTCTCGTGCTCTCTCTCTCTATCTCATTCTCTCTCTCAAATAAATAAATAAATAAATAAATAAATAAATAAATAAATAAATAAAAAGATTGGGAAAATGAAAAAGTGAACATGGATGGTGGTGAGGGGTCCACAACAGCATGAATGTGCTTAATGTTGCTGAATTGTACACTTAAAATGGTTAAAATGATACATTTTACATTATGCATGTTTTACCACCATAAAAAAACCCAAAGCTGATGTTGCCCCTATTTTTTTAAAAGATTTTATTTATTTATTTTAAGATTTATTTATTTATTTGAGAGAGATAAAGAAGGAGAGAGAGAGCTTAAGGTGGTGGGCGGGGGGGGGGGCGCAGAGGGAGAAGGAGAGAGAAACTTTAGCAGACTCTGCTTCTGTGCTCAGCACAGAGTCCAAAGTGGGGCTCAATCTCATGACCCTGAGATCACGACCTGAGCTGAAACCAAGAGTCAGATGCTCAACCGACTGCATCACCCAGGTGTCCCTTTAAGATTTTATTTTTAACTCATCTCCACATCCAACGCAGGACTTGAACTCACAACCCTGAGATCAAGAGTCGCATGCTCTTCTGACTGAGCCAGCCAGATGCCCTCCCCCCATTTCTAATCAAAAGTCTTCCTAGACAAAAAGGCAAAGGCGAAAAACAAGAACAATGTGCTATGTGATCTTCATTGAGTGCCCACCGTGCACTAGGTACTATGCCAACTGCATTCCATCCATCATCTATTTAGTCCTTTGCCACCATCACCAGTGGTAATTATTTTTCCCATTTTCCCCATGAGGAAACTGAGTCTCACAGAGACACACCCCAGGCCTCACAGCTAGGGAGTAACTTGCACCCGCGCTCCTCACCGCTGTGCTCATGCAAGTGACTTGCCCCGCAGAGCGCAGCCTAAAGTGACAGAGTGCCCCCTTGTCAGACTCCTTTTGGTGCAGAGCCAGAGTGCAAAGCCCTTGGCAGACTTGACCTCTGGGCAGGGTGAAGAGCCAGCCCAGAGGCTGGCAAAGAGCGTCTAAGAGGCCAGTAGGGAGCCCACCCTTCTGACAGGCACCCTTTTATCTTAGGAAGTCCCCGGGACAGCTTCTCCTCCCTGTGTTTAACTGCCTGCTGGGAGTTTCAAGGAATCAGAGCATGTCCAATAAATGTTTTATTCTATCCTGAGCTGGGCCTCTTGGGCAAAATAAGCTCCTTTCTCCAGGAGGAAGTAAAGGGGCAAGCATTTCTAGGGCACCTACATGGGGATTTGTCTATTTCACACAGAATAACTTTTGGCTCAGAGAGGTAAAGCAGCTTGCCTAGGCCCACACAGCAGGTCAGCCCCCAAAGTCCAAACCCAACTTCTGGCTTCTGGCCTAGGACTCAGCAGACACTCCCCTCCACTCTGGAGCTTTCTGAGAGCTGGGGCTGCTTCCCTCCCAGCCTCTGCATCCCCCCTCTCTGGTCTTCCAGGAAAGGAACAGGCAGCAGGCCTAGGGGCACAGGAAGTCCTCTTGGCATTGAACCTACAGAAATCCTCTGCCCTGCCCTGTAGGGCACTGAACTGATTAAGTCATTAAAAATCTATGAAAGTGGGCGCCTGGGTGGCTCAGTTGGTTAAGCGACTGCCTTCGGCTCAGGTCATGATCCTAGGGTCCCTGGATCGAGTCCCGCATCGGGCTCCCTGCTCGGTGGGGTGCCTGCTTCTCCCTCTGACCCTCCCCCCTCTCATGTGCTCTCTCATTCTCTCTCTCCAAAATAAATAAATAAAATCTTTAAAAAAAATAAAAAAAATAAAAAAAAAATCTATGAAAGTGACTTTTCTTGGGATGGCCCTCCATGCTCAGACCCTTGCCTCCTTCTGCAGCCTCATGTCTCAGCAGCCTCTGCCCTCCCTCCTCCCCCAAGCCACTGTGCTCTTTCTCTCCCCAGGCCTTCACCTCTGCCCCTCCCCTCCCAGAGATGCCCCCTCACCCCATCTTTGCTGACCAAATCGCATTCCTAGGTCTCAGCTTACACATCACTTCTTCCGGGAAGCCCTCCCTGATTCTCACCCTGGCACCACCCGCAGCCTGCACCACACATACACTCCTAGAGACTCATACGTACATACTCATTCTCACACACATATATACTCACATGCTCCCACACTCATACACACATTTGTAGTCACACAGACCTTATCTAGTGTTCATTGTTGTGTCCCCAGTGCCTCAGACAAGCCTTGGCCCAGAGCAGGCCCTCCGTGAATTTTGAATGACTGATAAATACTGAAAGGAATACATTCAGACTTGGTTAACGATCTAGGATTTGCCACTAAGCAGCTGGAGAGGCCTTGGGTGAGATGCTCAAGCTCTCCGGGACTCAGTTTTCTCATGGATAAAATGGGTACGATAAAAGGCTCTTCCTCACAAGGTGTGTGGAGTCAATGAGAGATTCTACAGAAAGTGCTTGGCATAGCACCTGGGTCATAGTGGGGCCTTAGTGAATGGTAGGTGCCATGTGCCTGGGAATATGTGCCCTCACCATAGCCCTCAAGCCTCCTTTGTTGAGGGGAAAAATAATATGTGCAGAGATTAATGTCTACTTAAGAGATAGATCTATGAGCTCCGGAACCAGCAGTGTGAAGCATATAAATACCTTGGCCTTGAGAGACTTTATGGCCCCATCGGAGAGAAAGGCACCTAACAGACAATGACAGAGCTGTGGTAGGGGGGCCCCGGGATGGCTCCCCAGACAAGGTGATGCGGGAGCCTCACCAGGAGAGAAAAGGCAGAGATTTCAGTGGAGGGACGTCCTGCAGGCAGAGGGAAAAGCGGGGACAAAGGTATGGGGGGCCCCCCTGCAGAGGAATGATGAAGCCATCAGAAGGACTGGGCACCTGCTGGGGGGCTGGAGGAGGCTGAGGGAGGGTGGGCGCCAGCCAGTGAAGGGTGTAGGGAGCCGTCATCCTAAGGAAGCGTTCAGCTGTAGGCCAAGGGGGCCATGGCCAGGTTCTAAGCAGACTGAAGGTGAGGATGAGAAGGTGACCTCACCAGATTTACTCTCTGGGAAGAGCATGGATGGGGCTGAACTTGACAGAGGAGATGCCCCGGGAGGCATGTAAGACACGATCCCCCTAAGTTCCTAGAAATGTCACTGGGTTTGGGGTCAGGTCGGCCTTGCTTCCTCTCTGGCTCTTCTCCTTATTGCTGTGTGACGGGCGGCTGACCCTTTCTGAGCCTTGAGTTCTCACTGTAAGTCAGGGACAAGGAGACTGACCTACAAAGGTGCTGAGGGGATTGGGTGAGATTCTGGATGTGGAAGCACCCGCAGATGGTAGGCCCACACCAAGGCTAGCTCCCTCGTCTTTGGGCCTAAGGGAAAAATGGATTCCAGTTAGCCAAAGGACTTGGGTGTGACCAAAGCTCCAAGTCTGTTTTGTGCTCACATTAACCGGTCTCACTCCCAGAAGCAGCCTTCAGGACTTTCTGGAACACACCCAGCATCTCCCACACCCTTTATTAAAGACATCCTCCAAAATGGGTGGGGTTGTCCTCCCTTACACAGACGGGGCCATCTCAGGGAGGGGCAGATGGACCTTTGTAGCTGCACATCAAAGCTGCCCATCCCTGGTCCCAGAGTTTATAGCCAGAGTGACACAGACACATCAGGGAGATGTCCCTGATGCAGACCTTCCATCTACCTCACTAGTCTGTCCCCCCTCCCCCCTCCCAGCAAGACACAGGGAAATGAGGGAGCTGCAAGGAGATTTAAGGCATACTGGAGGCAAGCTTAAGAGTCCCCAAAGTTTACAAAGTAACCAGGAATATGTAACATTCCCTCCCTCTCAATTTTGCACAGACATTAAATGTCACCTTGTCCCCCATGATGTCACACTTTGTTAATAATAATCACATCGACCATTGTCGACCTTTACTGTGTGCCAGGCACCTAGCTAAGTTCTTTCCTTGGACTATTTCTCTTTACAGCATCAGGAGATAGATACAATTGTCGGTCCTACATTACAGATGAAGGAACTGAGGCTCGTAGAAGTTACTTCACTTGCCAAAGTCATCTAGCTGGAAACTGGTGGACTAGGGCTTGAATCAGGGTCTGTGGGCTCTAGATCCTTTACCTACATCTGTCGAGATTTTCTGTTTGTTTAAAAAGCCCCTGTCTAGAGAAGGGGAGGGGGGCAAAGATCCAATCATCTGGGCAAAGGCTGGGCTTTGTTGTAATCTGAAAGGCAGGTAGGGGGGGTCTTCAGGAGGTCACTAAGTCTCTTTCAGGAGAGACTGGAAACACCACAGGGACTGGTCTCTTTGGGGTTGCACGGCCAGAGACCAAGGTGGAAAGAGGGAGCTGGGGGACACCCAGCAGGTACTTCTCACAGCCACACTCAGCTCTCACCCAGTCCCTTGGCCCAAAAACCTTTCCTGGCTCCCCACTGCTGCTAGGATAAAGTCCAAATACTTGCCTGGCATGCAAGACTTTTCCCAAGCTCTCCTCGCTTAACCCCCTACCACCCATCCCCCACCCCTGCCACCTAGCCCCACCGGAGAGCCTCACTGCTCTTCCATAGCCCTGTGCTACTGTGCATGCTGATCCAGCGGCCTGAGATACCCTTCCCGCTCTTTTCCTATTTGGTGAACTCTGGCCCATTCTTCAGTACCCAGTTTAGACATCAGGGAAGCCCATTCAATCTCTCCTGCTGGGACACCTTGTCTCTCTCTCTCTCTCTCTCTCTCTCGTCCTGCCTCTATCTCTCATCTCTACCTCTACCTCCACCTGAATCTCTATCTCTCTGTCCCTAGCACAGGGTCTAGTACAAACTAGGTCATAAGAACTGCTTGGAAAAGAACAAATGACCCAATGGGATGGACAAAAGTCATGGATGTGGTCCTGGGAGGCCCAAAATGCTGTCCCTGGGAAAGAAGAGAAGCAAAAGCTGCAGGGGAGGGCAGCATGGCTGGAGGGAGACTCCAGGTCCCTCTGACTGGCTAAATTAAGAGCGAGGCCCCAAGATTCTTCTTCAAGAAATGTTTTTAATGGGCTTCAGGATGAGTTATTCTTTGCCAGCTTCATCACACTCATAACTTCTGAAGGGACCTTGTGCCTCTGTCCAGTCAGAAACCTTCCCTTAGCTCCGCTCCACTTCCTTATTGATTCCAGAAGTCAGGATATATAGGTTCTGCTGCAGTAACAACCACCCCTGATTTTCAGTGGCTCCTTCTGGGTGCACACTGCAGGGTGGCTGGGGACCTCTTCTCTACAGTGTTCTCTCTCAGGGAACCAAGCTGAGGAAGGCTCCTTCTCTGTGATTCTATGATTGCTGAGGCAGAGAAAAGCCAGCACCACAACTCGCTCACGAGCTCTTAAAGCTTCTGTTCAGAGGTGACTCACGTCATTTCTGCTCATATTTCAGTGGCCAAGACAAGTCACATAACCATACCTAATTTTACATATTGGCAGAGAAGAGCAATCCTAGCATGTGCCTTGAAAGCAGAGAGTTGGAAATATTTAGCAAGTAGCATTAAATACCACCACAGCCACCAACATTTACCGTGTACCTACTATGTGGCATGCATGGTAGGAGCTCCAGAACAGGAGGTGGGAAGTGCTCTGCCCCTGTGTTACCTCTGAGGGGTCCCCGGGGACTCCTAGCAGGCTCCGTTACCCCTTCTTCACACTGTTATGCTGCCAAAAGTCTGCACACACAGTTCCTTCTGCCCTTTCTCTCTTTAGCACTTGGCAAATTCCCATCCTTCCTTCTTCCTTCTCTTCCTCCCTCCCTTTCCTTCTTTCATTTCATAAATATATACTGAGCACCTCAATGTGCCAGCATAGTGCTTGGTGTTTCAAGATTCAGCTCAAATATATCATGTGTTCTTGGAGATTTTCCCTGATCCTCCCACTTCAGAAACACATGCTCCCTGCTCTGGGTTCCCAGCACCTTGAATATTCCTCTGCTTATCCCTTTGGTCTGTAAGTAGCCGTGTCCACACTGTATTCACCCACTAGACCATAAGCTTTGCAAGGGCTAGGACTGTCTCTCATTCATCTCTGTATCTTCATTCCCTGTGCTTGTCTTCAGAAAAGGATTGTTAACTAACTAGCCAACTGACTGAATGAATGAGTAAATGAGTCAATGTCCAATAAGTTGCATACAAGGTAGGAAATGACTTCCCACTGCATTTAAAATAAAATCCAGGGGCGCCTGGCTGGCTCAGTCAGTAGAGCATGCAACCCTTGAGCTTGGGGTTGTGAGCTCGAGCCCCATGTTGGGTGTAGAAATTACTTAAAAATAAAATCTTTAAAAAAATAAAATTAGGGCACCTGGGTGGCTCAGTTGGTTAAGCGTCTGCCTTCAGCTTGGGTCATGGTCCCAGGGTCCTGGGATCGAGTCCTGCATCAGGCTCCCTGCTCGGAGGGGAGACTGCTTCTCCCTCTCCCTCTGCCCCAACTCGTATTCTCACTCACTCTGCTCTCTCTCTCTCGTTCTCTCTCAAATAAATAAAAATAAAAAATCTTTTAAAAAAATTAAAAAATAAAATAAAATAAAACAAAAATAAAAAAATAAAATAAAATCCAAGCCCTTTTCCGCAGCCTACCAGGCCCTGCCTGATCTGACCCTAGCCCACCACGTCCAGTTCTGTTCATCTTTCAGACAACTAAAGCAGCAAGTTCACTGGGCTTTGGCACCTGTCATGCCCTCCTAGAACGCTGTATTTCCAGTTCATCACTGGGCTGGTTCCCTCTCCTCATTCTAGCCCCAGTTCAAATGTATCTCCTCCAGGAGGCCTTCCCTGACTAGTCCAAAGGAATTCTCCACTGCTCTCTTCAGAGCACTCTCTGTTTTATTCTGCTCAAAACCCTTTCCATCAGATGTTACTTAGCTCACTGATCTGCTGATGGTCCTACGGTCTGCTCCCTCCTTCTAAGATACAAAGTTCACAAGTGCAGAGAACTTATCTGGCTTAATCCCGGCGATGTCACCAGAACCCTGAGTAGTGCCTGGCACATAATAGCTGCTCAATTCTTATCCGCTGAATGAATGAGGGAAGGGTAAAATGTGACACCTTATCTAAGAGTGGGGGGCAGCCTGGAGGAGGAGGGCATATAGCTGCTTCCTGCCCACCAACCAAGCCACAGGCCTTGACCCTCTTGGCCTTCCCATGGCTTCCTTATTTTTTTTTTTTAAGATTTTTTATTTATTTATTTGAGAGAAAGAATGAGAGAGAGAGAGAGCGAGCGAGAGCGAGAGAGCACGAAGGGGGGAGGGTCAGAGGGAGAAGCAGACTCCCTGCCGAGCAGGGAGCCCGATGCGGGACTCGATCCTGGACCTCAGGATCATGACCTGGGCTGAAGGCAGTCACTTAACCGACTGAGCCGGGCAGGCGCCCGTAATCCCTGGTTTTAAAGCAAGACTGGGTGCTGCTCCAGTTGTTCCTCTGCGGAGAGGGTGCGGGGCAGCCGTACCGAAGGGGCAGGACGGGCATAGAACTTCAAAGGCCGCTCCTTTAACTGCTGGCTGCCAGGCAGCTGGAGGCCAAGGGGCTGCAGGCAGGGTGGCGCGCGGCCTGGGGCGGGCGGGGCTGCATGTGCGGGGTGGGGGGTGGGCGGGAGGGGGGTGACTGCCCTGCGGGCGGCCCGAGCAGCCTCATATTTGCTTTCTTCTCTGAGTAGCAGGTGAAAACTCCACAAGGGTAGCATGGGGAAGATTCATCCCTGGCTTCCCCATCCCCTGAACGGGAGGAAGAAGAGACTATACTCCCATATCCCCCCAAAAGTGTCTTCCTTGCAGTGTGGGGAAACCAGCTCTCTCGTTCCCTCACACTGGTTCACTTTTTCCAGAGGAAGACTTTGCAGCCTATAAACATGCTTTGAAAATGCATATCCTGTGACCTGGTGTTTCTCCTTAGGAACGTGCCCTGCAGAAGCCAACGCAGGTATGCTTTGATCCCTCCAGGAAGTCTTTCCTTTCCCTCTTCCTCCCAAATGAACTATTGAGGTCCTACTACCTACGGGCAAGGCCCTGAACTAGGCGCTAAGGATATTTTCATGAACATGCAGTCATGATCCCGCAGGATGCCTTAAAAGTCTCAGAGCTTAGGTGGGGAGAGAAACGTTGAACAGCCATTCACAGAAATCCTTAGTTGAGATGATACCAAGTACTTTAAGTGAGCAGCGCAAGGCATATGGGTCAAGGTGCAAGCAATGATTTTGTAACCGAACATAGGCAGCCGCCCAAGTCTCTATCCACAGGGTAGTGGGAGGGAAACCGTGGTCCATCCACACTTTGGATTCTCGTGCACCTATGTCTTAGTCCGTTAGGGTTGCTGCAGCCAAAATACCACAGACTGAGTGACTTATAAACCACAGACATTTCTCTCCCACAGTTCTGGAGGCTGAGAAGTCCAAGATCAGGGCGCTGGTACATTTGGTGTCTGGCGAGAGTCCACTTTCTGGTTCACAGAGGACTGTCTTCTTGCTGGGTCTGCACATGGCAGAAAGGGGTGAGGGAGCTCTCTGGGGCCCCTTTAATAAGGGCACTAACCCCACTTATTACGGCCCTATCCTCATGACCTAACTACCTCTCAAAGGTTCACCTCACAGTGGGGATTAGGCTTCGCCCTATGAATTTGGGGAACACCAACATACAGTCTACAACAATCTATTAAAAAGAATGAGGCATAGTAAGTGAGGTGACAGTAAAAGGTGTCCTTGATATGGTGTTAAACTTTTTTAAAAGGCGTATGGTAGGGGCGCCTGGGTGGTTCAGTCGTTAAGCATCTGCCTTCGGCTCAGGTCATGATCGCAGGGTCCTGGGATCGAGCCCCACATCGGGCTCCCTGCTCAGCGGGAGGCCTGCTTCTCCCTCTCCCACTCCCCCTGCTTGTGTTCCTGCTTTTGCTATCTCTCTCTGTGAAAAAAAATAAATAAAATCTTAAAAAAAAAAAGGTGTATGGTATACTCCATTTCTGTAATGCTAACAATTATTATGTTATTTGTGTGTGTTATTAATATTTGCACGGGAAGAGACGGGGAGAATATGTTCCATATTGTTCACAGCTGTTATTTTGGGGGAGGGGAATACCTGTTTCACTTTTAAACATTCCGGTAATGTTTGAATTGTTAAAAATAGACACACATTACCTTGGTAAAAAGACAAAAAATAAAGATTTGGGGGGAAAATCCGATGCTGATCATTCGTGAGACTCTCCAGCCATCCAGAATCAAGGCTTATTCAGAGTGGAATCTTTCTTCTAGAAGGCACATTTCCTTCCGCCTGAGCCTAGAATCACAGTAATTAGGGAGTAGAAAAGTCCATAAAATTCAGTATGGTACAGTGAACAGAATGTGAACTTCAAAGTTGGGGAGAAGTGGGTTCTAATCCTGGCTCTGCCCTTCTGTAGCCGGGGATCTGCGTGGATCATTGGGTCTCAGTTTCCTCTTCTGTGGGAAGGATAAAATCATGTCTTCCTCACAGGGTCGTTTGCAGATTAAGTGAAATGCTACATTAGAATTTTCTTGGAAAGCTACTACTCGGTGGTTCTAAATAGAGGGAATGCCTTTGCCAGACCTGGAAGCATGGTATGGAATTGCTGGAAGAGGAGAAACAATTTTGCTCTTGGCTCTTCTTGCAAGGAAGTGGAGTTTGCTTACATCACCCACCTAGGAGAGTCTGGTAACATGTCTGCATGTTGATAAGAAGTGGTGATTTCAGTGTGCTTCCCTCGGCATCTGCCTCCGCCACAGAGAAGGTACCAGGGTTTGTTGACTGAATAAACGAGTGACCTACTCCAATCTAGAAGTGACTCATGGCTGTTGCCCAGTGTGAAAATCAGCTGAACAATTCACCGAACAAAATCCACATCTCACTCCCCAGATAGTCTTGATTGTGAAATGTCATCGGTGTAATCCTGCCATCCAATACTTGGTTGGAGTATATGGAGGCTGGGGGCTCTTGCATTCAAACTGGGTCTCAGGACACTATTCAGTGGGTTTTGGTTTCCATAGCCAGCTTCAAACCAGAGGAAAAATACAATTCATGTGAGAAATGCAAGTAAGAAGATAATATTGTGAGTTTATTATATATCAGGCACTATTGTAAGCCCTTCACTTGGATTAACTCGTAAGCCCCTACAATACATAATACCACTGCCCAGGTCCTTCTGTGGTCTGAATCCAGATGTTGAGGCGTTCCTACCAAGGTGACTCTCAGCCAGCAGGTGGGTGGGTAAAAGCTGAGCCGAGGGGGCACCTGGGGCCTCAGAGCTTCCCCCAGATGCATGGGTATCAGATGGGTGATGGCCAGACTGCTCCTGGGCCTCACCTGCCCAAGCGGCGGGGCTGTTGGGCCCCTCCCCACCCACCCCAATCCTGGTCAAGACAAGTCTGGCAGCCTGGTGGGCTGTGGGCTGAGCCTTGCAGGCCACTGAGCTAGTCTCTGGCACACTAAGCCTGAGGTGGAGGCAGAGGTTGATGGAAGGGGGCCCACGGTCCCCACTGGAGGGGCAGCGGCACCAGAGAAAGCCAGAAGATCCTCCCTCTCTGCTCACCCTGCTTCCCACTTCTCCCCTTCCCATTCCTCCGGTACTCTCAAACGTGGGGATCTTTCGAAAACACAGACCTGACTCTACCACTCCCTGTTAATGGCCTTTAGAATAAAGTAGTGGCTGTTTAGCCTGGCATTCTGGGTCCTCTGACCTGGCCCTTGCCTTCCTCTCGAGACTCATTTCCTATTATATCCTCCACCCCCACTCCAAACACACACACCCCACTGTCATTCTGAATAGTTTCCTGGAAGCTCTCTTAAGCTTCTATGACTTTCCATCTGCTGTTTCTTTTGCCTAGAATGTTCTGTCCCCCTTCCTCACCCAGCTAGCTGCTACTTCTCCTTCACATTGACCTTCACAACGCCTCCTCCAGCAACATCTCCTCCAGCAAGGATCACTGACCCTGAAACTGGGGTAGGTGCCCCCCTTGGTGTCTAGCGCCTTCTCCTCCCTCCATCGCTGTGTGTATCAGGCTGGATTTGAACTTTTTCTGTGTGTCTCCCTCCTTAGACTATGAGCTGCTCCTCTCAGGCTGGACTGAGCCCGTTTCACCTCTGCCTCCCCTGAGCCCAGCCAGGCCCTGTGAAGGACAGGGTAGGGTTTGGTCAGTGGTTGCCGAGTGAAGGAATGGATAAATAAACGGGGGCCCCACAAAGGCTCTCCCATATGCTCTTCTCCCTTCTGTCTCTTTCCCTCCAAGACTGTGCGACTGGCAGCAAGAGGGTTAAAGCATGGAGATGCTCCAACATGTTAGCAGCGTGAGGACCAGGTGAAAACAAATGGTTACCAGGCTGCCACGCCACGTCCACCAAGCTCTGCTTGTTCCTGGCACCACATATGTTCTGCACACCTGCCCGCCTGCCCGGGAGAAGGGCTGAGCTGGGAGGGCTCTGGGGGTTGCAGGGCTCAAAGCGCACGCGTGCGAGTGTGTGTGTCTGGTGGGGGGAGGAGGAGGAGAGCAGAGGGGAAGCAGGACAGATAAATGAGGAGGGAAGGAAGGGAGGACAGAGAAAGAGAGTGATGGAGAATGAAAGAAGAAAGAGAAGGTAGGATGGAGAGGAGAAGGGGAAGGGAGGGAAGTAGGCCACATTTACCCCAAGCAGAAATAGAAATGAGGCCGTGACTTCTTAGGAGCTAGAAAGCAAGGAGTCCAAGAATTCAGCTGGACAATGGGACTTTTGGGTGACACAGAATCCAGGGGAAGATAAACAGGAGAGAGGAACTGAACTGTGAAGGTTTGATCAGGAAAAGCCTACCGGGGTACCCTGATCGCCCTCTGGTGTGACGGTACCCAGAACTCTCCGTAGGCCCTGCTCTGCTGCTGTCCTCAGCAGGTCCCCGTGCTTTGGGATGCCTTGACATTGTCTAAGCCCCCTTCTGCTGGCTGGCACTGGCTAGGCTGGCTGTGTCATCTTCCCGGGATACCCTGAGCTCGGGCTAGAAATTTGTGGACCATGGAATCCATTTCTCCCCCTTAATCAGAGGCCTGAAGAGATTCAGGACTTGTGCCTCTGTGGGGCTGGACAGACTCTGGTTCCAGGAAGGCGGCCTAGCAACCAAATGATTCCTGGTGGCGAATGTGGAATTTTGGCAGAATCTTTCGAGATTAGGCCACCAAAATGATGCTGACTGGCTGATTTGGGGTGACTCAAACTGTTTATATAGCACCTGCAAAAAATATATACCTAGTGCTCTGCACACCATAGGGGAATCCACTGGGTTGGAGTGGGAAAGGAGCATCTCTTTGAGGAAGAACAGCCTTGGTTTCCCTGCTGAGAAGTTCCTAGCCTAAAATGGGTTGCAGGCAGCAGGTACACCTGTAATGGTTGCTAGCCCAGCCAGCATCTCCCTCCCCACTCTGTCCCCCAACCTGGGTCCCGAGTTTCTTTGCCAACCAAGAGAGGACGACATCCTCTCCTTCCTCCTCCATCAGCCAGGACAGAGTAAGGAGTAGAGGTGGTGGAGCACACTGGGGGGGAAAGAGAGGGGAGCTGGGCACAAAGGTGTCAGAAAATTCACAGACGAAAGGAGCTTTTATTCAGATCTAAATGTGAAAGATAAAACACCGAAGCTTCTGCAAGAAAACAAAGGAGGCTATCTCCACGACCTTGGGTTAGCAAAGATTTTTTAAACAGGACACAAAAACTTTCCCCATAAAGAAAAATATTGATAAATTGAACTTCACTAAAATGAAGAACTCCTGTTCATCAAAACACATCATGAAGAAAGTAAAAAGCAAGCCACAAATAGAGAGTATTTGCGATGCATTTATCTAGAGAAGAACTTCTATCTAGTATATATAAAGAGCTCTGCAAATCAATACAAAAAACACAGATAATCCAATAGAAAACTGGGCCAAAACCTTAACAGGACACTTAACAAAAGCAGAAATCCAAATGGCCAATAAACATATGACAAGGTACTCAGCATCATTAGAAATCACGGAGGTGGAGGGGTGCCTGACTGGCTCAGTCGGTGAAGCATGCAACTCTTAATCTTTGGGTTGTGAGTTTGAGCCCCACATTGGGCACAGAGGTTACTTGAAAAAAAATTTTTTTTAATCTTCAAAAAAAAAGAAGTCACGGAGGTGGAAATCACCATCATAGCGAGATACCATCCCACACCCATCTGAATAGCTAAGATTTTAAAATCTGACTCTGTCAGGGCAATGGGTGGCTCAGTCAGTTAAGCATCTGACTCTCGATTTTGGCTGGGGTCATGATCTCAGGGTCCTGGGATCCAGCTCCGTGTCAGGCTCCATGCTCAGTGTGGTGTCTGCTTGAGATTCTCTCCCTCTACCCCTCCTTCCCCATAACAGGTGCATTCTCTCTCTCTTAGTCTCTGTGCATTTATTTATTTTTTAAAAGATTTTATTTATGTGTGAGATAGAGAGAGCATGAGTGGGAGGGAGGGGCAGAGGGAGAGGGAGAAGCAAGCTCCCCGATGAGCAAGGAGCCCGACGCGGGACTCTACCCCAGGACCCTGGGATCATGACCTGAGCTGAAGGCAGACGCTTAACCAACTGAGCCACCCAGGCGCCCCAATAAACAAATCTTTTTTTTTTTTTTTAATCTGACACTGTCAAGTCTTGGTGAGGATGTGGAGCAATGAGCTCTTGTATTCTGCTGGTGGGAGTATAAACTGGCACAACCATTTTAGAAAACTATTTGGCATTATCTTCAAAAGCTGATCCCATGTACACCTAACATAGCCATTATTAAGTATTTAGTAACAGAAATGTGGACATATATGCACCAAGATATATGTATAAAAATGTTCGTAGATTCAGAGACATAAAGTAGAATGATGGTTACTGGTGGCTGGGGAGGTGAGAGTGGGAAGTTATTTTTTTAATGGGCTCAGAGTCTCGGTTTGGGAAGGAAAAAAATTCTGGAAATGAATAGTATGATGGTTGTGCAACTATGCGAATGCGTTTAATGACCCAAACTGTATAATTAAAAGTGGCAAAAATGGTAAATATGTCCATTATGCCACCATAAAAGAAAAGTCATAACAGCCTTTTTCATGTTCACCCAACTAGAAATGACCCAAATATCCATTAAAAATAGAATGGATACGTAGATTGTGATAACTCTGTATAAGGAACTACTATAGAGGAACAAGAAAGAATACATCATTGCTACAAGCAAGAACATGAATAAATCTTACTAACAGAATGTTCAGTGAAGGAAGCCAGACTCCATCTGTGTCAAGTTCAAAAATAAGCAAAATGAATATATAATGTTAGAGGTCAGGAAAATGGTTGTCTTGAGGGAGCAGGTAGGGAGTCAGCCAAGGCTGGCTCGGATCAGCAGAAGTGCCCAGTTGACCCATACATTCAGGAGCTAAAGAAATTGTTTTAAGTCACTAAAGTTTGGGATAGTTTGTTAGACAAAAATAGCTAATGGATACATCCCTGAGGCCCTCTGGGATCCCCAGGGGGATTGGCTCTCCACCTTTGAGTTCCTAATGTGATGTTTCTCTTACCTTAATCTCATGTTTCAGTGGCACAGAAATGCGTTCTGTCTCTCCTCTTAGACTGTGAACCCCTTGAAGGCAGGGACTCTGGCTTGATTTCTTTGTTTGACTCCAGGACTCTGAGCAGTTGGGTGTGCAAACATGGTTGGTGCATGAATTTCTCATTCACGTGTGACACAGCCTGCCAAGGGAGTCCTAGCAAGCTCACAGCATTTCACCATCCTGTGCATAGGAATTTCATTCATTCATTCATTCATTCATTCATTCATTCATTCACAGGCAGCGATAGATCAGCTCCCGTCCCCACATTTGAGGAACTCCCAGCCAAGCTGGAGAGAGAAACTCATAAAGAATGAATTGCAGCAAAAGGAGATAAGTACCCTGATGGAAAGTGCAGCAAGGAACTGCAGTTCTGGGTGGGGCTAAGAGTGTGGGCTGTGGCATCAGAAAGCCTGTGAGTTTAAGTCCCAGCTGTTCCATTTACTAGAGCGAGTTACTGAGCCTCTTCCTACTTCATGGAGGCATAAGGATGAGATCACTTATGTCAATTGCTTTGCATAATTCTTAGTGAATAGCAAGTGCTTGTATTAGTCCTAAAGTTTGTTATTACATCGATGGAACAAGAGATGGACCCATCAACATCATCGTCGTCATCATCATTATCCAGGCCCATGATTCAAAAACCCTAAAGGTCCCAAAAAACAACACCAACACGCCAACGTTTTCTTTCAGCAGTTTAGTGGCAAAACCTTCCTTAACCCGACATGAAGCTATTTATAGTTCTTCGTTTAGTGTGTGAATATTCGTGCAGTTACTGCCGAAACATTAATGAGCTTTATTATGGGGACCTGCTCCATATTCTGCTCAAGCTCTTCTATAAACTATGGTATAGGAGCTTTATACATTTTACAAAATCTGAAAAATTCTGAATTTCAAGGCACATCCAAGGCACCTGAATGCTTACTGTCCTAAGCGTTTTATATGAAGTAACTGATTGAGTTGATGTGTCAATTGTTGATTGGGTGGAGCAGGAGAAGGGGAGAGGTCTGAGAAGTTTTGTGGGGAAGCAGCGCTTACCTGAGCCTGAAGCGGAGGGCAGAATAACCATGGGAACAAGGCAGGGAAGGGCGGCATTCCAGGGGGTGACAGTGGCAGCCTAGGTGAGATCCTGGAGGAAGGGAAGTGAGGATGCACTGTGGAACTGCCCTTTGTCAGGACAGCTGGGAAGGAGAGGGCGGGGAAGAGCCCCAGGCTAGGAGGCTGGCAGGTGTGGTAGGGACCAGATCATCAAAGGCCTCACATGCACAGCTGAGGAGGTCCCAATCTTAATGGGCAATGTGGAGTTGTAGGTTCTAGCAGAGGAGGGCCAGGTCAGACTTGTGTTTTAGGGAGGTCCAGGTAGGCGAGACACTCCTCCAAGCGGCTTGCTGAAATCCAGAAGCACTCTGCCTACAGCCTCCCCCAATCCACCCCGACCACACATGGAAATGAGGCTGCTTTGGCTTGGTTTGCCTGGCACAACTCAACTCCTAGAAAACATATCTGTAAGAATCGATCATGTCGTGGCAGGGAACCAACAAGGAAGCAGGCGAGTGTGGCTTTGAGAAGTCGATAAGCGAGGTTCTGTGGGCACCTTCCGACCACGCTTTCCCCCTGCTGTCCCCCGGGCTTCGGTGGCCTCGCGGCTGACCTGGCCCGCGGGACGGGCCCAGCCACAGAAGCGCTCACAGCTCAGCTGCTGCTGGTCTGTGCTCTGAGACGGCTGACACACACACTCGACAGCACCCACTTGCAGCCCAAACAGACACTGTTCACTTCTCGAGTTGGTTTTAAATTTTGCTCTTTTTGTTCCTGTTTTTCATTTAGATTTTTGGCTGGTTCAAGTTCGACAGGCAATTGCAACACTGAGATTGAGGGGAGAGAATATAGCCTGTGAAAGAGCAGACGGTGTGTGTGTCTTGTGATGTTATTGGTTTTCGAGGGACCCTGAAAGCGTACATGCGGGAATTGAGTCTATTTGGCCAGGTGCCTTGATTTGTGACACCCCACTGTCTTCATCTAGCATGACCCCCAACCCTAGGTTTTTGGTCTGCTACCCTTCATTCATAACCCTGCCCCTCTCCCCGAGGCACCCACCTTTGTGTATCTAGCACGTGTTCTTTCAGTCCATCTTCTGTAACTTTATTCACACATATGTAAATATATAGCATTGCTTTGAATGTGCTTCTAAAATTCTATGGAAGTGATATCATTGAACATCTAATCCTACTTCTTTTTTTTTTAGAGGTTTATTTTTTTTTTTAAGATTATTTATTTATTTATTAGAGAGTGAGCAGGAGAGAAGCAGCATGAGAGGGGAGAGGGTCAGAGGGAGAAGCAGGCTCCCCGCTGAGCCAGGAGCCCGATGCGGGACTCGATCCCAGGACCCTGGGATCATGACCTGAGCTGAAGGCAGACACTTAACCAACTGAGCCACCCAGGCGCCCCTAATCCTACTTCTTACTTTTTTCTTTTGACATTGTCTGTGAGGAGATGGAAGGCATTCCCTTTGGTGTCATATGTCATCTCGTGCATTTCCCACATTTTAAGTATCCATTTTCCTTATCGCTGGACATACAGGTTGCTTCCAATTCTTTGCCATTTTAAACAATACTGTGATGAGCATCTTTGTACTTGGCTAGAACAGAAGCAATGCGGTCAATCAAACCCGGACTGAGTTCAACTTCTACCACCTTAAGTCTATGAACTTAAGCCTCAGTTTATCATCCGTTAAAAAGAAAAGGGGTTAGGGGAAATAACAGCAACCCTCCCTTGTAGGGCTGCTTGTACTCTTGCACGCCCAGTGGGGGCAGGCCTCCCTACTCCATCCCCAGGACTCTCAGAGCCTGGCACAAAGTAGGTACTCAATAAATGTGTGTTGACTGAAATGATTGTTGTAAGGATCACCTGAGATACTGCATACGAAAGGCCCTTGGAAATGCCGAATGTATTTATACAAATAGAGTTACCATTACTCCTGGTTATTTAAATGAAATTAACCAGCCGTGTATAATCCCAATAAAATGAAACATATTTAAATGACAACAACACCAGGGCTTACATTCTGCATGTATCCCTCTTCTTCCCACCCACCTTTCTTCACATCAGGAAACATTTTCTGAAGATTAATCGAGTGGGCCTGGTTTAGGATTGGGAAATCTGAGGCTGGCCTGCCAGACCATCCAAAGGCCTCCCCTGGGCCACCTTGGCCTATAAAACCCGGGTAATGCCATGCACCCACCTCACTAAGGTGTTGTGAAGATTAATTATGACTTGTAAAGGGCTTTGAAGATGAAACATGCTTGTTATGGAAATAAAAGGCTTGAGACGCAAAACTTTCTTCAAGTCATCTTCTCTCTTGCCATTCTTGCTTTTACAGAGCCCCAGATGAGTTCAGAGGTGAGGATGACCTCCCCACAACTCCTGTGGGAAGCCAGGGTTGAATGCAGACTTCCCTGAACAACATATAGATGTGACCCCTAGCTGCTACTTTCCAATTTAAACCTCTGCTCCATTTCCTAACTGGCCGAGCTAAGCTGGTTCAAAATACATTAAACAGATTCAGCAATGGGGTGGTGAAATGTATTTCTGATACTGAGCTTTCTGCTGCCAAATTTAATTATTCAAATTGGTAATTTAAAAAAATCGGTTTTTTCCCCCTGCCCCATCCCTGTGTCTTCCCAGATTTAGAGGCATTAGAAGTGGAGGAAATGTGAGCCAAATGTCTTCCAGTGGCAAAATGGAGAAAGCATGTGTGTTAGCATCTGACGGACCTGAGTTCAGATCCCAGCTCAGCTCCTCACCTGCTATGAGCAAGTCATGTAACCTCTTTGAACTTCAGTTTCCTAATGTGTCAAATGGGGATGGTAATAACCCGTATTAGAGTTATTGTCAGTGTTAATTGAATGGATGCAGGAAATGTACATAAAGGGCACTCACTAGATGTTAACCATTCATAATAACAACCAAACCTAGTGGGAAAGGTGGTACCATTCCCACTTCACAAATAAGGAATCTGAGCTCAGAGGGGCAATGTGTCTTGGCCATTATCTTGCAGCAGAAAAGTGGGGTGCCAGGATTCAAACCTTGATCTTCCTGACGCCAAAGCCCTGGGGTCACCCACACGTGACCTCAACTCTGCATGGAAGCTTGTTTTCTAGAGCTGGAACCTACAGTACCCGCCAATGCAAGCAGAGAGAGAAAGAGGGAGCCCAACAGAGTGTTGGAGCCTGGAGGGTGGCTGTTCCCGTGCCACTGAGTTGTTTAATCCCACGTTTCTGTATTACACTGGCATTCCATATGTTCACTTCTCATTTTGCACTTCTCATGTTAACCCTTGCTTACCCAAGAAGGGAGCGCTGGCTAGAAGCATGTTTTCTTCTGCACCATGGTGGGGCCAAGAATGTCCTGTGGCTTTGAGGGCTTCTGAGCCCTGAGGGGCGCTTCTGCAGTGAAGAATCTAGAGGCTGCTCAGCCTTTTCCTGGGTCTCCGCCCACGGGCCTCATCTTCGCTCCTGTAGCAATCAGCTTGGCCAGATCCCTCATGGAAGCCAGGACCTTTGCTCACATTCATTCGTGTGCATGCGATGCTCTTCGTTCTTTTTCTCAACAGATGTTAATAGAACTTCTACTGTTTCCGAACACTGCTTAATCATCATGGTCCTATTTGATATTTCCCGTCTGTCAGGCACTGCACTTTCTAGGCATCATCTCGTGTAAACCTTACAAAAGTGCTTTGAGGTAAATATTAATATCGTCATCATTTTGCAGTTGAAGACAAAAGACTCGGCACAAATGAGTGCCAGAATAAAGAACAGGATCCAGGTTTTTCTGACTCTGCCGTCTGTGCCCTTAACCACGACAAGATACTTCCTCCTTGAGGGCTTGCATGACATCTCATTCATTTCTTCTCTCCAGCCCACCCCCCAGCACCATATACAGTAGGTGCTCAATAACGTTTGCTGTTGAGTAAATAAGTAAAGTGCTGGGTAACCACTAACATGTGTGCAGTGCTCTGCAGAGTTTGCAGAATGCTTTTCACAGATGCCTGTCTTTTGCGTTAGACAAGGGAGGTAGGTTTCATGATCCCACTTCACAGATGACGTTCGCAAGGTCAGTAACTTAATCGGGGCTGTGGAAAGAATAAGAGGCTGGGGCTTGGGTGAGACGCTAAAATAAACTCACAGTGAGGACACAACATCCAATGGAGCTGCAGAGCGGAGTAGTAACTGTCTGGTTGAAAAATATGGATGTTACAAAGTACTAGAGCTTAAGCCAGAATCATATGCCCAGCACATGTTCTCTGAAAATATTCACATCACTTACATGGTTGGTGTGAGGTTTCAGATATCAAAATTATGATAGAGCAAAGCAAGATGTGAAAGGCTGAGATGGAAAGAGAACAAAGTAAAATTCAGCCTTGTCACCACCTTCCAGAAACTTCTCAAGGATCCAAGTTTCTGACCCAAATTCACCTTGAATGGTATAGCCTGTGGATGGGAACCATGCTATAAATAGACAGATTTGAAGCCAGGTTCAAGTCCAGGCTCAGTTATTTTCCAGCTGTGTGACCTTGGACAAGTGTCCTTGACCTCCATGTCTGAGTCCCTAAAATGGAGATAAATCCCAGCTTGTTAGGATAATGACACGTTTTGTAAATTACTATGAATGCTTTTTTTTTTTTTTTAAGATTTTATTTATTTATTTGAGAGAGAGAATGAGATAGAGCATGAGAGGGTCAGAGGGAGAAGCAGACTCCCCGCCGAGCAGGGAGCCCGATGCGGGACTCGATCCCGGGACTCCAGGATCATGACCTGAGCCGAAGGCAGTCACTTAACCAACTGAGCCACCCAGGCGCCCGAATGCTATTTTTTTACTTCCTTTTTAGAATTGTAGGAAGTAAAAATTATAATAGCAATTTAATATAACAGCTATATAGGTCAGAATAAGCTAGGTTTTGCTACAACAATAAGCAACCCTAAAACTCAGTGGCTGTCACACAACAAATGTTTATTTCTCACTCGTGCTCCATGTTCATAATGGATCAACATGGGGACGCTATTCATTGTGGCCACAAAGGGACTCAGGATAAGGCAGCAGCCGCCATCTTGTTTATGATTATTGTGTCCAAGGGGAAGAAGAGATTTGGAGGGTCTCCTAGGGTTAATTGACTGTTCTGGCCTAGAAGTGACCCATGCCACTTTTTATTCCCAATTCATTGGCCAGAACATGTCACATGGCCCACTGAATCACCAGGGGGCCAAAGCGAGCCTATTGTGTGCCTGTAAGGGGAGAGAATCAGAAATATTTGTCAGACGGTGTCTACCATTCATTGAACACGTATCAAGTGCCAGGCATTGTGCCGAAGGTTTTTCGGATATATCCCCTAATGCCCTCAACAATCCTCGGAAGCAGCGACTGTTATCTTCAGTTAATACTCGAGCAACACTCAGAGATATGAAAGTAGCTTGTTCCATGTTACACAATGAGTAAGGAGCCGAGTCAAAGTTGACAGCCAGGTAGGAGCCCCTGTTCCTTCCCCTGATATGCTCCTACAGCGAGGCAGTTGTCCAAGCCAGGTGGTCAAGGATTTTCTTGTTCCAAGAGCTGAAATTAACAGAGCTCCTCCTATGTATTAGTCCCTGTACGATCCTCTCAGTTAAACCTGAGAGTTTCATTTCCATGCTAATGATAAAGGATCTGAGGCTCAGAGAGACTAAACAACTCGTCTAGAAGAGGTAGCTCTTGAACTTAAGTCTTTCTGGGTCTAAAACCCGTGCTTGTTTTATACCCACTCTTCCCCGCTCATTAGTATTTATCATCATTTACTGTAGTGATGATAGCATGGTGGAGTGGGAGGCAGAGAGGGTAAGAGTATGGATGTAGAGCTACACCGTGGCTGCGCTTAGATTTGGGCTCTGCCATTTCCTGGCTGTGAGACCTTGGGTAAGGATTTCACCTCTCTAGGTTTCCAAGTCCACAACGCGGGCTGATCACCATACCTACCTCACAGGTTTGCTGTGAGGAATAAATGAGGTGGTCATCATGGGGATGATAACAAGTCATATTTTTCAAGAACTTCCTGGGTCCAGGTGCTGTGCTCAGGGCTTTATCGGCATTGCTTTTTAACTTTTTATTTCTTTTAAACAATTTTAGATTGACAGAAAAGTTGTGAGGATAGTACCAAGTGTTCCCCTTATCGCCTTCACTCGGCTTCCTACTAATGTTCACGCCTCACGTAACCAAAGCACGTTTGTCAAAATAAGTTAATATGGGCATGACACTGTTCCGTAACCTACAGGCTGTATTCGGATTCCGTCAGTTTTCCTACTAATGTCCTTTTGCCGTCCCACAGTTTGATCCAGGACATGACATCACACTTAATCATGTCTCCTTAGTCTCTGGGAATCTTTACATGCATTCTTTTATTCTCATTTTCTGTTGAGGAAACGGAGGGTTGGGTAATGAAGTCATTGGCTAAGGTCACAGACCGGCAGGGGTGGAGTTAGAATTCCACCCCACGTCCATCTCACTCAAAGCCCGAGTCTTTACCATTTATAAAGAAATTATCAGAAAGAAATCCAAGGTTCCGAATCAGATCAGCACACAGAGAATAAGAAGCTCAGAGGGAGAAAAAAAAGACTAAAGCGTAGAGAACTGGCTTTACAGCTTTAGAATACTAACTCAGCATGATCTACTCAAAACAGCCAAAGTCCAGGTAATCTGTTCAGTAAGGAAGAGACTCAGGCTGGTGAGTGTGCACCTTGGGAGTCATGCAAAGGCATCAAGCTAAGCTCTGGCTTAACCATTAGCAGAGGGGGCTCCCCAAAGAGCCAGACTGCTCACTTCGTGGCAGCAAAGCCTGTTGCAGAGCACCCTGGTAGAGGCAGGACGTCAGCAGGAGGAGGGCCAAAGACAGGACCACAGAATTCATTTAACAGGTGTTCCCAGGGGCTCCTGCTGCCCAGAGCACACAATGGAGTGACCGCAACCAAACCACCTACGGCAAATTTGGCCTGATTAATACCTACTATAAATCATCTCTGCTTGCCTGGCATTCTGTATGTCTAAGCTCCGGGGAGGGAGAAACAAGAAGAGGGTCCTGGCATCCTGTTTCTTCAAGGAAAGAGAAGGGATCCGATGGATCGACCGGTCAGTGCATGGAAAACCAAGGGAAGGCCCCCAATCCTTCCTGGACCCCTAAACCCTTGATGCTGAGCCCAGATGTGCCTGCTCTAGCACAGAGCTGGGCAAAGAGCAGGTACCAGTGATTCCCCTTTGAGTGTGTGAGCAAGTGATTTAATTAATTTGCATGTACTCCAGTACCTGGCACAAGGCATGGCACCTACTAGGAACTCAAGAAAAGATGAAATAAATTAATCAAACTATTTAGATCTGTGCCAACATGCAGGGATCTGGCTGGCGCTTAGGAAGTCTTCAAATATTTATTGACCCAGGTGTGGGCCATGGCTAGGTTCTCCGGGGAGACACATTTCTAGTCTGTGGATTGTAATCCATTAGCACGAGACACAGTATGCCACGGTGGCTGTGAATCTGGGGCTGGGCTTCTTAGGTTTGAGTCTTAGGTCTGCTACCTACTGGATTGTCTGACCTTGGGCCGGTCACTTAACCTTATCTGTACAATGGGGGATGAAGATGGTGGTGATATTATCTACTTCAGAGAGTTGATGTGAAGATTGAGTCAAAACACATGCATACACATAAACTCGAATATATGCATGAGTGTGTTTTAATCTGTTTATGTATAATTCAGCTCAATTTTAGAACTTGACCCATAGTAAGCACCTCCCAGGGGTAGTTATTAGAAGAAAATTTGCCAGCCTCCTCTCTCCTGCAGCCCCAATTCTGATCGAAACACCTCTCTAAGTCTGACTTACGTGCAATCTATTACAGAATCTGTTTAAATTATCAATATTGTGCAATCAGTATTTTTTAATGCCAAATAAAACAGAAGTTAGCGTGCACCACACAGAACAGGGAAAAGCCCTGTTTTGTGTTTCTGCTATAATACATATGCGTGTGTGTGCTCAGAGTCGCAACGTTAAAGAAATTTCTTCCAGTGGGTCACGGTAAAAAGCCAGTGCTGCCAGAGAGAAATGCTGAATGGCTTTCCTCAGTAGAGGAGAGGGCCGGATAGTCCCCAAATGAGCTTTGCTGTCTACCTCTTCCTTCTGGCCTCTGTTGCCAAATGGCCTCTGGAAAGATGTCCCACCCTTAGCTCCCACAGGCCCGAGGAGCTCTCTGGTTCCAGAGAACTTACTGAGCACGGCACCGGGCCTTTCACACACTTGAGCTCACAGAATTGGCCCCGTCAGGCCATAAAGTGGCTCTCAAAGTGTGGTCTCCTAACAGCATCAGAACTCCCTGTGAGCTTGTTAGAAATGCAGATTCAGGGCCCCTGGGAGGCTCAGTCGGTTGAGTGTCTGACTCTTGGCTTTAGCTCAGGTCATGATCTCAGGGTCCTGGGATGGAGCCCTGTTTCTGGCTCTACACTCAGCAGGGAGTCTGCTCTGGATTCTCACCCTCTCCTTTTAAAGGATTTTATCTATTTATTTGACAGAGAGCGAAGGAGACGGAGGCTCCCCACTGAGCAAGGAGCCCGAGCCAAGGCTCCATCCCAGGACCCTGAGATCATGACCTGAGCCAAAGGCAGATGCTTAACCGACTGAGCCACCCAGGTGCCCCTCTATTTTCCAGTCTTTATATATGAGTGAGTCTGATAGGCTAGTGTGTTCTGTGACCTCTGATGGCTGGGTGAAAAATCACACACATCCTTTAAAAGTCAGCCCAGGTGAATGCTCTCATCACATTCACATGGGCATAACCACCCCAGATTGGAAGAGAAGAGACACAGGGGATGAGGAGTTCTTGATTAGCAAAGTTCCCGAGAGCCCCTCATGCAAGTCAAGGCCCAGAGCCGAGTCATGCTCAACGTTGACTCCACTCTCGAACGGGTATCAGTTCCAAGTGGTGGTGTGTGCTGGGGGGAGGTAGTGGGAGCCAGAAAATGGTTAACAGTTTTGATAAAGTTAAAAAAAAAATCCTCTACTGGTTGTGAGACTTTCCAATAATGAGAAGTCAACACAATTAGACAAGGCACTGAATTTTTGTGCAGAATACCAGCTGTCAGTCTTCTTGACTAGCTCAGATCAAAGAAACGCGTTTTCTCTCCTAAGTTATTAGACATGATGGGGCCATTAAGTGGAGATACTGTCATAAGAAATGTAAGAACATAAGAAATATGTTGCTTGCTTTGAAAATAAACATCTCACCTTTGCTTCTTTTTCCCTGTGAAAAGCTGAGAGCCATCAAACTATTCACTTGGGTCTTTTCAGAAGGCTTGCATCCTGCCATCTTTCCCGGCAACCAGATCTGGGGTTTCAGTCCTCCCTCTCCTTCCCTCATGTCTGTGTGTCAGGACTATGGCCCCAAAAAGGCCGCAGAGGCGCCCCGCTTCATCCGCTGTCGTCCACCCTGCTTTCACCAGTCATAACAAAACCTACCACCGTTCCAGAGCTCTGCTTGCTTTGAAAGCAGCTCATCCTTAGATATCTTTCCAAGTGCCTATCCTGAGCCTTTCTTCATCTCTAACGTGGATCTGAAAGAGCTCACTCTTCATTTCTATAAGTGACACGGCCACTTGTCTGGACCAAGAATGGGCCTCGAGGTGGTGATGTTGTTTACTTACATTCCCTGATTGCATGGGAGCTGAGGGGCTCCAGGGAAAAGATTCTGTATCATCAGGGGCCAGGATGGAGAGAGGGGACACGTTCCAAAGGGAATGCCTAAAAGGAGTTCAGTGTGGAGGGACTATTTCCAAGGGTGGGCAGGGTTAAGGGATGGTGGAGCACCTCAGGATTAGCCACATCAGGGAGCCATTACTATCCTTTGTGTGAAGAGGCAAGGAGAAGGGGAGATTACTGGAATTTGATGAGAGTCATAGCTGAGGACCGATGTCACCAATAGGACCCGTGGCCATGGAGACAAGAGGCAGCCTCTACCAAACCACAGTGCAGCAGAGTCATGCCCCATCCCGCTCCCCTCTTGCCCTCCAGTCTTCTGCTGGTCTTCCCCACTGGCTGGACCCGACTGGAAGCCAAAGGGTAAGGGAGCCTGGCAGACCCAGTCTATATGCTTAGCCTCCTGGGCCTATGCAGCAGAGTGGTAGAGTGGAGAGTGGATCTGGGGAGCAGATGGAAAATACCCAGCACCCACTGAAGCCCACACACCCCAGAGATTCAGACATACCCAGACAAGACAGGGTTGGGTGCTGGAGACCCTGCAAAAGCTACCCTGTAGGCTAAGGATGAGAGCCCGAGAGAATTGAGCATCAAGTTGTCTGGCATAATGAGTGAGACTTTACATGGAAGGTGAACACAGGCACTAATGAAACTCATCCCATTGTGTACCCCAGGGAGCAAAGGGCTTTGTCCTTGAATTGAAAGAACTTAAATACCTCACTGGATGGGACACTCAAACAGCCTTTGTCTGGGGACCCACCCTCACCCACTGAGCACACAGAGGGAATGCTCTCTTCACCTCACAAGGGTGATAACAGGGGCTTCCAGCCTTCCAGCTCCCTGGTGCCGAGATGGTAGCTCGAGCGTAGGCTCAGAGGCACCCGAAGTGCCCCACTGTGCAGGTGTGGGTCCCTGTTGGGTCCCAGTCTGTCTAGGTGATAGAGTGAGCAACGGCCAGGTCTGTGATGTGGACACATGCAGCCATGCTGGGACTCCCAGAAGTGCGTTGCAACTGAGAAAGACAGGACTTCTTGACAAGAAAGAGAAAACTTTGCTCTCCTAATGCATTGTCCTCAAGGCCAGCGAAGCCTAGGACCATTTCCCACCCGTGTGGCTGATCTCCAAGGTAGGGATTCTGGCCCCATTTTGAGAAATGAGGATTCAGGGGCACCTGGGTGGCTTAGTCGGTCAAGCGACCGACTCCTGATTTCGGCTCAGGTCATGACCTCAGGGTCGTGGGATTGAGTCCCGAGTGGGGCTCTGTGCTCAGTGTGGTGTCTGTTGGCGATTCTCTCCCTTTCCCCCTGCCCCTTCCCCAGCTCCTGTGCACACACCTGTGTGCGTGCCCCACCCCCACAAATAAATAAATAAATAAATAAATAAATAAATAAATAAATAAATAAATAAATAAATAAAATCTTAAAAAAAGAAATGAGGATTCAGTCCAGAGAAGACAGGCCAGGCAGGCCACATTCCCCTTTCTAGGCTCTCCCTGCCCCCTCTGTTTCCACAACAGCAGCCTCTTTGCTGGGCTGGAACTTGCCAAGCTCACCCTTGTTGGGGCACATTTGTCCCTGCCTTTCCCCCTGCCTAAAAACTTCCCCCCAGATATCCACATCCTCCACTCCTTCAACGCATTTAAATCTTTGTTAAATGTCACCTCTTCAGAAAGCCTGAGCGTGTGACCTAAAGTACCCCCCCTTCCCTTCCAGGTTTTTTCACCTCCTTATCCTGCTTTGGCTTTATCATACATTTGCAATCATCTTGTTTTTGTTTTGTTTTGTTTACTTGTTTGTTGACAGCCTGCTCCAGGCTCCATGGCGGCAGAGATTTATCTCATTCTTAGAACAAGTGCCCAAATGCTTAAGCCCCTAAAAATCACACGAGGATTTTATTTTTTGAGTGAAATTCACATAACATAAAATTAACCATTTTAAAATGTACCATCCGTGGCATTCAGTACATTTGCAATGTTAAGCACCTTCACTTTTATCTAGTTCCAAGACATTTTTTATCACCCCAAAAGGGTACCCCATACCCACTAAGTAGTTGCTCCCCACTCCCTCCTCCCTTCAGCCCCTGGCAACCACCAGTCTGCTTTCTGTCTCTATGGATTTGCCTATTCTGGGCATTTCATAAGAGATGTGGCCTTTGGTGACCAGCTTCTTTCACTTAGGATAATGTTTTCAAGGTTCTTCATGTTGTAACAGGTGTCAATACTTCATTCCTTCTTATGGCTCAATAATATTCCATTGTATGGATACAGCACAATATAGTTATCCATTTGCCAGATGATGGGTATTTGTGTGGCTTCCACCTTTTGGCTATTATGAATAATGCTGTAAGAACATGCACAAGTATTTGCTCAAATACCTGTTTTCAGTTAGTTTGGTTATGTACCTGGGAGTAGAATTGCTCGGTCGAATGGTGATTCAATATCAAATATAGGGGCTTTTCATAAATATTTGTGGAATGAATAAACAAACAAGAGAATGAAAGAAAGAAAGAATGAATAAATAAAAAAATCCAGGTTTTTGCAATTCCCAGGCTCCCTCTAATCTGCCATATCACCTTCCTGAGGAAGGAAGGGAACTGAATGACCCTGGGTATCCCGAGGTCTAATCGACCCTAGGATAGCGTCATGCACTGATTGGCATATAGTATGTGCTCAATAAAAAATTGAGACATAAAATAAGAAATGCTGCAGTGAACATTTCTGTGAATTTATTTTGTCTCCAGCATTGATTGTTAACGTCAGATAGATTCTGAGAGGGGAAATTACTGTATCAAAGAGCATTAACTTTTTTTTTAAGATTTTATTTATTTATTTGACAGAGAGTGAGCACAAGTAAGCAGAGCAATAGGCAGAGGGAGAGGGACAAGCAGGCTCCCTGCTGAGCAGGGAGCCCGATGTGGGGCTCGATCCCAGGACCCCGGGATCATGACCTGAGCCAAAAGCAGATGCTCAACCAACTGAGCCACCCAGGCACCCCAAGAGCTTTAACTTTCAAACGTCTTTTGACACATACACCAAACTGCTTTCCAAAAAGGCTGAAAACTTTTCATTCCCAGTCTTAAGAATGTTTAGGCGCATTTAGATTGCTCTACCTGGTAGTTGATTGCCTCCTATTGGAGGAGACTTTTCTGGAACTGTCTCTACCATTCCCTCCAGCTGGGTAAACAGTAACTGGGCTGATTGTTATTGTTGCTCTGCTTTTCCATACAGTTTCCCCACCTGTATGATGCACTCCAGCCATTGTCTGCTTCTTGGAGTTGACGATCTTCTTTGTCTTGAACCCTGGCCTCCCTTGAGCCCAGGATACACCCAGCCAGTTGGAATTTCTGTACTTAGAGACCTCAGGAATGCAGCCTGTTGGAAATGAGGCTAAATGTGTTCTTTCAAAGAAAATGCCCACTTGGAAAATGACTTCCCATGTCTGTGCAGCCACGGGCTTGCCTTTCCAGGGAGACATGTCAGAATGCGCTGTGCTTGGCGGCAAATGAAAGCTGAGTGCTTTATTACCACTATTAGTGATTATTTGTATGGGGCCATAGGTTGTACACAACACCTTACAATGCCCGGAGGAAACTGGAACAGAGGGCAATGTTTCTGCCCTCAAGGGACATCCTGCCTTGGTTGATGGTAAGAATGGGCGCCCATAGGAACTGGATGGACTGGCACAAACCAGGACAGTCTGAATGACTGGGAAGAACAAGAACATGACTGGGGAGAAGGAGCAAAGAAGGATTTCTCAAACGCCTCTGTGTGCCCAGTATTTACGCGACATGATCTCGTTTAAGCTGTTAAATAATCCTAGGATTTAGGGATTTTTATTTCCATTTTCAAGTGAAGGGACTGAAGTTGAGGCTGGATGCTCTTTCTCCCACATTTTCTTAGCATTTCCCAACTGTGGGAAGGTATCCCACTGTGGATATATTACCTGGGTGAGGATTACGGGAGACAGTAGAATGGGCAAAAGGGGGGCTAGAAAGATGGGACTGAGATGTTTTTTATGGATTCTGTGCTCTTTGCACTAGAATCCTGCCTGACTTGAGAGTTGGGGCGAGCACCTGTGGTTTGGAATCCAGCAGACCTGGGTTCGAGATCTTCTCTATCTAACCTGGGAGCCTGGGATGAGTCATTTCTCTTTCCCTCTGCATGTGGGGAAAAGAACCACTGCCCACTTGGTAGTTCGTGTGGGGATTAAAGGAAATAACATACATGCATCAGCTGGTGCACAGGTGTTGATAATTGTTGACCCACCACCAGGAAGAGTTGAGCAGGAATGTGGGGTGGGGGAGGTATGATGGGTGCTGTCATCCACAAGGAGGATTAAGAGAGTTAATACAAGTAACACACTTAGAACAGTGCCTGCTACAGAGCAAGCTCTCTATACATCTCTGCTGTTATTATTATCTTATTCCTCTTGACTTTAGGTTGGATCAGGAGGCCATATAAAATGAATCAGTCATTTGTTAGGGGGGTGGGGAAAGTAGAGGTCACAATGAGGAATGCTTGATCCCCTAGCAAGGAGGGGAAAGACCCAGTGTTTTCTGTTCTACCTCTGGGCATAGCGGTCTGGTCTGATGACTGGCATCGCCCATTCTTAAGAGCTGTGTTAAGAACCTGGTCTGCCAAGGTGGGGGGTGGGGCATGAGTGAATTATGACTTATCATCATGGAAGAACCCTGAATTGGGATTTTCCTAGCTGTGAAGATGGTACCCTAACCTCACTGAGATGCTGTGAGCTTAAACTCTGATCTTATATATATATAAAATTATATATATATATATATAAAGTTATATATATATATGCAGGTACATGTTAAATAGTATTATTTATTGATTTATTATTAACAGTTACAAGAGAGAAGAGGGGTGGGCACATATTGAGCCTTTGCACATGCTGTTCCCTACATGGAATCTCCAACCCCCACCCCAGCCTTGCTATTTTCTTTTTCAGTTAACAAATATGTATGTACGTGTACTATAGGACAGACACCATGGTGTTGACTGGATCCTTGCATCCTAGAGTTTACCTCAAATAGTAAGGCAAGAGCCGGTCCTTGTTAGTATAGTGGTGAGTATCCCCGCCTGTCAAATAGTAAGGCAGGTGCCATCTACTTCCCAGGTTCTGCGCAAGCTTTCCCTTAGAAGGGGAGCCCAAAGACTTTCTTTGGGGTCTCGATGAAATCTGAAACCAAACACATAGGTCCATTGCCTCTTGCCACTCCTTGGCTAGATGACTTCTCCTATTAATTGGAGTGTCAGCTTAAAGCTCACTTTTTCAGGAAGATGCCATTGAGGGTCCTTGCCAGAGGTCAGGTCCCATGTTCCCCTAACATCCTGGACTTCTCCCTATTCCAACTCATTGTGATTTGCAATTATTTGTCATGTAATTTAATATCACTCCCTCCACTAGATTGCCAAGTCCAAGAGGGCAGGAGCTGTGTCTTTTCTCACTTCCACATCCTTTGGCCACAATTGCATAGCAATCAGTGAGGCCTCAATAGAACCTTATTGAATGAGGAAAAGAACAGAAAAAGAAAGCATTCTGAGGGCCATCATTCATCAATAAATGAATGCATACATTGAAAACCTCGTCTTTCTTCCTGCTTGAGCAGCAGAGATGAGAATTTCGTGCTTTGGCAAACCAGGTTGAACTCAGCCTTTTGGGGCCAAACTGAGAAGAGGGATAATTATTTTTTATTTTTCTCATCTGCTTCTCGTTGCTGGAGGTGCCAAAGGCAGCCTAAATGTGGGCTTTGCTGAGTCCACAAGGGAAGCCCCTGAAGGTCTCTCTGCTGGAAGCCCGGCCTCCCCCCTGCCAGATCTGTACCTCTGCCTAGGGTTTTATCCACTCTTTCATGTCTGGCTCCTCCCCCTTACTTGAAAATCTCTGTCTCCTTGTTTTCCGGAAAGTGCCTTGTTCCTCCCAGGAGGCCCAGGGCTGTCTCCACTCAGGGGCTGGAGACCTTGGGCTGGACTTGCCAGCGGGCCCCAGCCAGGCCTCCTGCCCCCGCTCACCCCTGGCCCCAGCTCAGCCTCCGATTTCTATCCTCAGAAGCTGTGCTGGCTGGGCTGGGTGGGAACCGGCAACAGTTCCCACCAAACTCCCAAGCTGACTGCAGACATTTGTGCTGTCAACAGAATTGCAGAAAATGCAATTCGTGTTGTTAATGAGCAGCTTGTTTGGGTAAACAAACCAGGTGAGGTGAAAAAAGCGATGCTCTCCAGTAGGAAACACAAGTGAACATTAGCCAGATGGAGAGCCGTGCTTCCACACGCTTCCCTTTCGGCAAGGCTCTGGGTGGCTGGAAAGGACAGTGCCTGTGCTGCATGGTGGCTGGGACTCTTCACCATTCCTGCCTGGCCTGGATTTCCTTCCAAGGGAGAGGAGCCACCTTGTACCCAGCTCTACCCTGAGCCTGCCATTGCGCCTCATGCCAGGCCTTTATCTGCTTTATTATTCATTCTCAAGCACCGTGTAACCTGGCTGGGATGAAACCCATTTCACAGCTGGGGAAACTGAGGCTCCACCATGAGGAAGAGACTTGCCCAAAGTCAGGATGGTGGATTTGAACCCAGGTCACCCTGACTCTTCAAGTCTCTGATCTCCTCCCTCTCTCACATAATTCTCCTTGCCCTCATCCCTGCCTGCCCAGCCCCCCAGTCTAATGGAGGTATCTGTGGCTGCCACCAACTACCTCCTCCCTCAGACTGGGAGGCTAAAGAAAGTTTTAGCTTCCCACAGTGAGGGGCCCCCATCTGTCTAGTCAGGATGGCGTGGCTTTCCGAAATTTGTGCAGGTGGATCTTGGACCAGCTTTCCCATGACAACAAAGAGTATGTGTGTGTATGTGTGTGTGTGTGTGTGCATGCGTGCATGCTCACGCATGCAGGAATGTGTACATTTACCCATCCATTCCAAGAGGAACTGGCTTGCCCCTGGAAAATCAATAACTTAAGGGAATTCACAGTCCTGTCTTTATAAACTAATTGCATATTCTGTTTTGTTAGCCTCAGATCATTCAGGAAAACACACACACACACACACACACGCAGATATGGCTATATTTTACAAACATGAATGATCTGGGTGATTGCAATGGCTAAATCTTTTCCCCCATATAGACAGGGCCAGGAAGAGGGAGGTTCAGGGTGCAGACTCAAGTCCACATGTTTCTGAATTTCTCTCTACATTGCTCAAGGAAAAAAAAAACCATATTACATTCATATGTTATAATGCCATGAGTTATTTTCTCCTTAGCATTCAAGGGTAAAGAGTCCATTAAGCTGTCATCAGCCACGTTACCAGCAGGAGAAGTCGGGGCAGACAGTTTGGCTTTAGCTGCCTGGAGCACACGTGCTCCGCCCCAGGATGAACACTCTGTGGTGTCCGTGTGTACGTTGCCCTAGAAGCAGAAATCAATTACTTCCACTGCTATTAGAGAGATGATCTGGTTGGGGAGGCTTGCTGTGAATGCAGCCACCGTTCATTATTGAGCTCTTTATATGTATTGTATCTTTTTTACTCCAGGAAAACCGAAGCTTGGGGAGAGAAAGAAACTGTCAAAGGACCAGAGCATGGTACACGCTGGGGTCTGATCCATCACCCACCTGGCTGCAAAGCCCATGCGCTTAATCACTAGGCTATCCCGCCTCTCCTGCAAATGTTGGTGATTTACTCCATACGTACAGCCTATGTCAGGGAAGCTCCCAGCTTTTGAGGGACTACATAATACACGCCAGGCTCCATGGGTTATCTCATGTAATCTTCAGCAGAACTCTGTAAGGCAAGTGCTTCTATGAGCTCAGCGTAACAGCCTAGGGGACTGGCTCCCAGGGAAATGGGAAGGGACTTGCCCAAAGTCACCCTGCTCAAATGTGGCGGGAGTGTGTGGATGAAGGGAGTTTGTTTTCCACTCCGCTATGCTGCCATCCAGCTAGGGACACAAGCCTGGAAGCAGAGGAGTTTCAACAGGCAGCTCCCTTTCCTGAATTCAGATGAGTTTTCACTGAAGGAAAGGAGCAGCTCAGCTCCTTCCTTCATGTAGGTGGGAGCCTTTTCTTTGAATGAACTGATTATGTTCAAAAAGCAAAAAAAAAAAAAAAAAATAATGTATGCATATTAGCTGATGAAGATGCTGTTCTGGATATTTTTAGCTGAGCTGAGAGAGAGAGAGGATGAGAGAATGGAGCATGGTAGAAGTTGTCTTGGAAGAAGAGGCAGCTTGGGAATCAGATGGCCCTTTAGCTCTACTATCAGCTCTCATTGCTTTTGGCTGGGAGACTGTGGGCAAATCACCTTCCTTCTTGGAAAATGTATATTCATAGTACCAACCTTTGCGGGGCGTTATAAAGATTGGGGATAACGTGGTCAGTGGTCACCAACTGTCCCTATCATAATTATTCATCTATCAAGTGGTTATTGTCACTGGGTCCTCAGTGTTTATGGATATAATTTTATCCTCAAAAAAATTTTTTTTATCCTCATCACCATACCATGAAGCAAATACTAACAGTATTTTCACTCTCCAGGTGAGGAAACTAAGTTAAGGTTATGAAATTTGTGCTAACAGGACCAGGATGCAACTCCAGGTGACATGTGCCCTAACCACCATGTGATGCTCCATCATTTTTTAAAAAAATTTATTTGATACAGAGAGAGCATAAGAAGGGGGTGCGGCAGACAGAGGGAGAGGGAGAAGCAGGCTCCCTGCTGAGCAGAGAGACCTATTTGGGGCTCAATCCCAGGACCCTGGGATCTTGACCTGAGCCAAAGGCAGATGCTTAACAGACTGAGCCACCTGGGTGTCCCTCCCTCTATCATTCCTAAAGAGACTGGACTTTCACTCGTGGAAGCAGAGATCACAGGAGGGTCACTGTTTTTAGGAGGTAGAAACTCCTTTGAGACCCTCAGAAAGCTACCTACAAATTAAAAACAACACCATCATTGAACTGGGTCAGAGGATCTCCTCTTCAATGTCATGGCCAATGAAAACTCTGCTCAGGCCCAAAGGTTAGAGAACTGGGGTCCTAATCTCCCCTCAGATGCTATGCAGGTCATCACCGTCACTCATTTTGTGTGCCCTGATTTGGGAAATGGGAGGTATGCTGGGATTGAAGCTTAAGAATTCAACTGATTGGGGCACCTGGGTGGCTCAGTCGTTGGGCGTCTGCCTTTGGCTCAGGTCATGATCCCAGGGTCCTGGGATGGAGCCCCACATCGGGCTCCCTGCTCAGCAGGAAGCCTGCTTCTCCCTCTCCCGCTCCCTCTGCTTGTGTTCCCTCTCTCGCTGTGTCTCTCTCTGTGAAATAAATAATAAAATCTTAAAAAAAAAAAAAGAATTCAACTGATTTTCTGCTCATAACCAAAACACTAAAATGGTTAGGCGAGGCGAGTTATTAGTTCAGGAGAAAAGGTAGTTGAAATAAATAGGGAAAATAATATATAATATATATAGTAATAATATATGTAAATGCATATGGGGAAAAAGGTGTTAAATAAAGGAAAACTGGTAAGAGAGTCCAAGAGTACAATGGGGCAGAGTCCTGCAAACTCTCCAGCTCACTTCAGAAAGGGTAGAGGTACATGGTTACCATCTTCAACATGGAAGAGATGAACAGGGCTGCATCTCTGCAGTTTAGGCCTGAATCTTGCCTGGAAGACTGGGTCAATCAGGTGGAAATGGGAGCAGCCCTAGGACAAGGGGTCCTAGAAGTCCTGACAAGGAGGATTAACACCCAAGCTGGCTTGAGAAGCACCAAGGTCAGGGCTGGGAAGACAATGCATGTATCAAATCCTCAAGTTGCAGAGAGGAGGAATGTGGAAGAACACGTTGCAAGGTAGTGAGCTAGAGAGCCCAGAGATCAGAGGACCAGGGGCAAGGCAAGGGTCTTAGAAGTAAGTTCAAGAACACGGAGGTCCTTTTGCAGGTGTCCAGCATGAGACATCAGAAGTACGCAAGGTGGCTGAGAGGACCACATCAGACCAGACTCTGTACTGTGTCTAATCTACTGACCGTGTCATTTACAGCTGTATCTTACCACAGGTGTGGGGACCAAGAACACAGTAAGCTCACTAGGAATGTTTGCTGAATGCTACACTGCAGGGGTGAGGAGAGGGATGGGTCTCAGCTGGGAGCAAGAAGCAGTCCCCAGCACAGGACCTGGCACGTAGGAGGAATTTGGTACACGAGTGAATGGTTTGTTGATGACACCTCCCTTGGGTCTCCAAGTACTAAAAAAGCTCAGCCAAATACACGGACTGTCTCAGGAAGCCAGCAGGTGGAATGTAGGATCCAGAGTTGGAGGCTGGTGAATCTTGGGAGAGGAGCAGGTAGCCTGCTGAGGCTCTGTTGGTACTAATGGGAATTCAATTCTTATTGGCATCTGGGTAAGGCTTAAATCAGTAGCTCCCTACCTGGTTGTGGATCTGCATCACTCGTGGAACGTGTTAAAACACAGAGGCCCTGATCTCTCTTCTGAATGAGAATTTTCTGGACCAGAACTCGACTCCATATGACAAACAAGCATCACAGGTGGTGTTGATGCACACAGTTAATTATAGGAACCAAAGACTTAATCAATTCTCTTGGTCTTTCTTAGAATTTGTCTTTTGTTGGTGGTTTGTTGTTAAGAAGACAACTATATAACAGCACATACAGAGCCATTACTAAACGCAAGGCTAATCTATGTACTTCTCATGTATTAACACATTCAGTTCTCACAATGACCCTTGGAAGAAGGTACTATTATCCCCATTTTACAGACGAGGAAACTGAGTCTGAGAGAGATTAGTGACTTACCAGTTAGTGACAGGCTCCAGAGCCTATATTCTTAGCTGTGACAAGAAAAGACTTAAGTACATCATTTCAAATCCAAGTAGAGCTAGGAAAGGCCTATAAAGGGATTATGTGTGCTATTTATTCTTATTTATTTATTTTAATTTTAACCATGTAAAGTTATTAATACCACTAAGAAAATAATATTTGGTGAATTAATGAATAAATCAATAAAGGAAAACCATAGCAAGATAAAACACTGTATTTTAGGGAACAGATACACCCACAAGTGGGAGCTAGGGCAACTGAGCTGAGTCCTGGCTCCACTTTCTAGCTGTTTGATCTCAGGGAAGTCACTTAAGCCAGCTGTGGATCAGCAAGCAAGGACAACGGTTCTCCTTGATTACTGAGCAGTTGGAAAAATATAAACTATTAAGTATTTACGAGGTAGTATTATTAAACAATAGTAAAATAATGCACCATATAATCAGAGAGCAGGTGAGCATTCTGGCTAGGATTACTAATACAGGAAGGGCTCAAACACCTTTAGCCCTCAAAAGAAGATAAAGGCCCTAGGACACCTGGGTGGCTCAGGGGGTTAAGCACCTGACTCTTGATTTAGGCTCAGGTCATGATCTTAGGATGGTGAGATCAAGCCCCCTGTCAGGCCCCACGCTTAAGATTCTCTCTCTCCCTCTCCCTCTGCCCCCCTCACTGCTCACATGCGTGCTTGCTCCCTTTCTCAAAAAATAAAATAAAATTTCTAAAAAAAAAAAAAAAGGTAAAGACCTTTACCTTACATCATATACAAAAATTAACTCAAAATGACCTAGATATAAGAACTGAAACCATAAAACTCATAGAAAAAAGCATAGTAGAAAACTTTGTGACATTGGCTTTGGCAAATAATTTCTCGGATGACACCAAAGCTACACGCAACAAAAGGAAAAATAGATAAATTGGACTACATCACAATTTAAAACTTTTCTGCATCAAAGGACACTATCAACAGAGTGAAAAGGCAATCCACAGAGTGGGAGAATATATTTGCAAGTCATATATCTGACAAGAGGTTAAAATCCACAATATATAAATAACTCCTGTAACTCAACGATAGCAACACAACAAACAACCTGATTAAAAAAATGAGCAGAGGACTTGACTCAACATTTCTCCAAAGAAGATACACAAATGGCCAGTAAGTGCATAAAAAGACGTTCAGCATCGCTCTCTTCAGGGAAATGCAAATCAAAACCATAATGAGGGGCGCCTGGGTGGCTCAGTCGGTTAAGCGTCTGCCTTCGGCTCAGGTCATGATCCCAGGATCCTGGGATCGAGTCCTGCATCGGGCTCCCTGCTCGGCGGGGAGTCTGCTTCTCCCTTTCCCCTTGCTCCTCCCCCCTGCTCATGCTCTCTCTCTCTGTCAAATAAATAAATAAAATTTAAAAAAAGCATAATGAGATACCACCTCACATCCATTAGGATGGCTACTATGGAGAAATAGAAGCAGCAAGTGTTGGTGAGCCCTTGGTTGGTGAGAGCAATTGGAACTCTCCTGCCCTGCTGGTGGGATGTAAAATAGCCCTGCCACAGTGGAAAACAGTGTGGCGGTTCCTCAGAAAATTAAAAATAGAACTACCCTATGATCTGGCAGTTCTCTGGGTATAGACCCCAAAGGACTGAAAGCAGGGACTCAACAGATATTTATATATCCGTGTTCATAGCAGCATTATTCACAATAGCCAAAAAGGTGGAAGCAACCAAAGTATCCGTGGACGGATGAACAGATAAACAAAATGTAGTGCATCCATACAGAGGAAAGGAAGGAGGTTCTGACACATACTTCAGCACGGAGGAACCTTAGGGCACCTGGCTGGCTCAGTCAGTAGAACGTGGGACTCTTGATCTTGGGCTCCTGGGTTCAAGCTCCACGTTAGGCATGGAACCCACTTAAACAAAAGAAAACGAAACTAAACATGGGTGAACCTTGAGGACATTATGCTAAATGAAGTAAACCAGTCACAAAAGGATAAATACTGTATGAGTCCACTTACACGAGGTTCCTAAAGTAGTCAAATTCATAGAGACAGAAAGTCTCTGGTGGTTGCCAGGGGCTGGAGGAGGGAGGAATGGGGAGTCATTGCTTCATGGGTACAGAGTTTCAGTTTAGGGAGATTTTGAAAAAAGTTCTGGAGATGGAGGGTGGTGATGATAGAAAAATACTCTGAATATATTTAATGCAACTGAATGTATATTTAAATATGGCAAAAGTGGTAAATCTTATGTGTGTTTTATCGCAATTTTAAAAAGAAAATATAAAAAATAGAAGGTAAAGACATATTAATTTAATACACTAAGTTCAAATTTAAGGAAGAAAGCATTTCCCAAATCTTGTTCTATGGCTTATTTTTTTTTTTAAAGATTTTATTTGCTCTTTTTAAAGATTTGCATTTTTAAGTAATCTCTATACCCAACGTGGGGCTCAAACTCACAACTCTGAGATAGAGTTGCTCCACCGATTGAGCCAGCCAGGCGCCCCATGTTCTGTGGCTTATTATTTCTAGGAGAGGACCCTCAAAATGAGGGTTTTGAGGTCATTTATTTATTTATTCAATAAATATTTATTGGTCACTGCATGCATGCCAGGCTATGTAGATGTTGAGGTCTAGGTATGGATAAGCCTGATGTAGTTTCTGTCTTTATCAATCTGACAATTTAGCACAATAATATTTCCATTTATTGAATACCAAATGTATATAGCAGGAATCCTACATTCTTTATTTCATTTCATCGTCCTGAGGTGAGTATTATCATCCCCTTATTAAAAATGTGAAAACTAAGGCTCAGAGAGTTTACGTAACTTTCTCCAAATTCACTTAATGAGCACCTTGGATCTGCTTTATTCCAGTGTCTATTCTCTTACTACTGGGAAGACCTGTGTTCTCCTCCAAGGAGACCCACAACGCACTTTGCATCTTCTTTCCAAAGAACATAACCACAACATCCAAGAGAATTATAAACATACATCTGCACAAAAACTTGTACGTGAATGTTCAGAGCAGCATTATTCATCATAGCCAAAACGTGGAAACAACCCAAATGCCCATCGACAACAAAATGTGGTCCATCCACACAATAGAATGTTACATGGCAATCAAAAAGAATGATGTACTGACAGGAGGTACGGCATGGATAAACTTTGAAAACATTATGGTAAGTGAAAGAAGCCAGGCAGAATGGCCGCATTATTATGTGATTCCTCTTATATGAAATATCCAGAATAGGCAACTGCATAGAGACAGAAAGATTCATGGTTGCCAGGGGCAAGGGGATGAGTGAACACTAGTGGATGCAGGGTTTCTTTTTGGGATGATGAAGTGTTACAAAGTTAGGTAGTGGTGATAGTTGTCCAACTTTGTGACTATACTAACAAGCATTGACTTATACATGTTAAAATGGTGACTTTTATGGCATGTGAATTTTATCCCAATTTAAAAAATATATATATAATCACGACTAAGTGGACCAGAACAACATACCACTGGACCACTGGTCCTGCTGTTTCATATCATATCGTTAATGAGGTATGAGAGATCTTTGGGATTGCTATCCTTCCCTCAATAGATACAGCTCTAAAAATCCTAAGCAGAAAAACCCAAACAGGTACAGAGAGTGAGGGCAAACTTGGAAACAGGAGCATCAGAGTGCGTGGGTGGTATCACACATACTGTTGGACTATTTATCCGCTAGGGATGCTTAGCCTATTTTGACAACAGGCCAGAAGGCAAAGTTCCTAAATCCCTCCTCATCACCGGAAGGTTTCAATTCCAACAATTGATTATGCCATGTACTTGGCAGAGAGGCCTCCTTTTATCTGAATAACCTCAGATTCATCTAAGTTTATAAAACTGAATTATAGAATTTCAGAACAGAAAAGGGCTTTTTAAAAAAAGATTGTATTTGTTTATTTGAGAGAGAGAGAGCAAGAGGGAGGGGAGGGGCAGGGGGAGAAGCAGACTCCTCGTTGAGCAGGGAGCCCCAGGCGGGCTCGATCCCAGGACCCCGGGATCATGACCTGAGCCAAAGTCAGACACTGAACCGACTGAACCACCCAGGTGCCCCTGAAAAGGGATTTGAAGAGAGATCATTTGGTCTGATTCTCTTACTTTGGGTATAGGGAGACTGAGGCCCAGAGAAATACAGTGACTTGCCCAAGGTCATAAAGGCAAGCATGGCTTGGCTGAGCCTGCCGGTTGTCTTGCAATATCTTTTCTCCCATTCTTTTTTTTTAAAAGATTTTATTTATTTATTTGTCAGAGAGAGAGAGCATGCGCACACAAACAGGGGGAGTGGCAGGCAGAGGGAGAAGCAAGCTCCCTGCTGAGCAAAGAGCCCGATGTGGAACTCGATCCATGGGCTCTGGGGTCATGATCTGAGCCGAAGGCAGACGCTTAACCAACTGAACCACCCAGGTGTCCCTTTTTTCTCCCTTTCTTCCCTGGAAATGACTCCCTTCTGCTGTGCACATGATTGTCTAAAAAAAGGGCTCTATTTCCTAATGAGATGTGGTTGTATAACTAAGTTCTGGCCAATAGAATGTAAAGGGAAGTGGTGTGAGGAACTCCAGGGAAGTGTATTTAAAGATTAGGGGTTGGGATTAGGCATGACCTTCTTTCTTCCTGCTGGCTGGGTTGCAGATTAGATGGCTAGAGTTCAAGCAGCTCTTCTGGACCAAAAGGTGGAAGCTCATTGGGAGAATAGGGGCACAATAAGATAGAATTCTGGGCCACCAACCTCAAAGAGTCTGACAGAAACAGACGACAGGTATACAGGCTAATGCAGAATAAACACTACCACAAGGCCAAATCAGCTGACCTGTCCTGTTTCTATGCCTTCAAATCTTACAGTATGCTTTATAGAACTGCCATACCAGCTCTGGAACGTTCATCCCCAGACCTTATGTGAAAGAGAAACTCTTTTTTTCAGTCACTGTTATTTCAGTCTTCTATCATTTACAGCTGAACTAAATTCTGACTCGGAATGTAAACAATTACATTCTGGGTTGGAAACTCAGTTCTCCTCAATCCAAGTACAGGACTATTATGAAGATTATTACTATTAATAATAAAAGCAAAACTGTGCTGAGTTGTGCATATAATAGTTGCTGTTAATTTTTGCATGCTTCCTATAAGCTGGTCACTGTTTAAATACTTTATAAGTGTCATGTACTCATTTAATTCTCATGTCAACTCAGTAAGATCTATGACCATAATTTCCATTTTACAGAGAAACTGAGGCACAGAGAGAGTGAATAACTTACCCAAGGGCACACATTTAGTCAGAGGTAGAGTTGAGATCGGACCCAGGAAGTATGGCTCCATATTCTGGGTTCTTAGCTCCTACATTATACTCTCTCTTATGATGTGAGCTCCTCCTCATCCTCTAGCCATTTTACTGAGGAGGAAACTGAACCAGGCAATTTTCTAATCATTTGTTTTAAATTGCTCTGCTCGGCAGTCATGCAGCTATAGCATTAGAAGTCAGACTCCTAACTCCCAGTTCAATGCTCTCTCCCCAGACCACCCTGCAGTTTCAGAGGCCACCTGGACAGATACATAACCCCCCAAGCCCACCTCCAGTCTCCCCCTCCAAAACACACACACACACACACACACGCACACCACCCAGCAGGCACCCAGACATTTTTGTGGCCAGGATGGCTACAACCTCCTTTGAAAAGCAGCCAACTTTGCCCTCCACCAAATAACTTTGTTTTATTTATAGTCTCCTGCTCAGAGCTTTTGAACTGGCTGCTCATTCCAGGGAAGATCTTGATAACAACTGTTCTTTGGAGAGGGTTCATAGGAAACAAGGTGAATAAACACCACAGAGGACCTGTCTGTCTAGCAGAGCTTTGCTCCTGGGGGTGTTTATAAGTCAGTGTTGGTGTCTGGGTGCAAAAGACTTTGAATTCAAAATGGTGGTTTGGATTTTCAATTTTTTTGCTTTAATTCAAAAAATTCATTCTTTGCTTTCAACAATCTCAAGGCATAGGCAAAAGAGAGAAATGACCTTTATACAGAATATAACTCCAAAAGAGGCAGTTCTTCTGGCTTGCTTTGCTCCCTGCTTGGCTGGGACCTAGGACCAGTTACTGTAGTGATTGAGGGGTGAGAAGAGGGCTCAGGAATTTACAAGAGCTAAAATGGCAGAAGGAATGAATGGCATTTTAAAACAGAAAATTGTAAAAGAAGAAGAGGAGGAATAAGGAGAAGAAAAGATTAATTTCAAAAGTGAACCATGAACCTATGTCTTCTGACTTGTAGCCAAAGGTGTCATCCTAAATCATAACTGTGTCACATGTGTTTGGAATTATTCAGCCTGGATGCTAATCTCCGCTCCACCAGTCGCAAGTTATGTAACCTTTCCTCTTTGTGAAATGGATGTGTGTGTGTTGGCGGGGGATAAACTCACAAGATTATTGTGAGGATCGGTGCTCACCATGTAGGGGAAATAGTAGAGAACCAGTAGTGCCTGGTTCAGGGAGAACACTCACCCACTCAGTGAACGGTCGGTGGCAGCCGTCTTTATTGCTTCCTTTGTGATTCCCCCAGGCTTAGAGGGAATGATATTGGGGTGTTCATGAAAGTGAGCCCCAAGGAGGACAGAAGGCAGGTAGCAGGTTGGTGCTTGACTCAAATACGTTCATTTGCGTTGAGTAACTACTCTCTATCAGGGACTATTACGGTGACATGACCTTTCTGTATGGAGCCCCCAAAATGGCTTATAAAGGGAGGCAGAAGTCCTCAAGTGTAGGGTAGGGCAGAGCAGAGTCGCTAAATGGGTAGTACGAAGCCTCCGGTGGTGTTCTTGTGGGTATGAGAGGTCTCCTTAACGATCTAGGGAGAGGAAGGGGCTTCCATCAAGGACTATGCTGGGGAGGTGGATAGTGTGACAGAGAAGACGGTCTGTGGCCCCTTAAGGAACTTACTGGAAGGTATGGCATTTAAAAAAGGGAAAACTCGTGTTTTCCCGGAGGCCTGAATGGGAGACATTATCTCAACGCCAAAACTACTGGGCGGGAGAACTCATAATGTTGGAATGGGTGAAGGTTTCTTCAGGTTAGCTCGGGGGCCTCTACAGGATGAGGGCATATTCACCACACTCTGTAGGTGGAGGTTTCAATGGGAGCACAATGGGTGGGAGTCTTCGGGGGTCCTCGGGGAAACGGGGCGCCCAGCTCCGCGAGTCCCGCGGGCTGATGAGCGGCTGCCGCCCTGCACAGCCTTCAGGCGTCCCCGCCTCCAGCGAGCGGACTACACTTCCCGGCAGACCCCGCGGGTGGCGGCGGCGGCGCGGGCAGGAGGAGGCGGCGGTGTGAGAGGCGGAGGGGGCGGTGCGCGCCGGGTACGCGCGCCGGCGACCATGGCGTTCGCCGGGCTGGAGCGAGTACATTAACCCGGGGAGGCGGCGGCGACGAGGGAGCGAGCTTCGAGCGGGCGGGCCCAGCCTGAGGGAAGGGAGGAAGGGGCGGGGAGAGCGCCGGAGGGAGGCCGGTCGGCCGCGGGCGGGCGGGCAGCGCAGCGCCGAGCGGGGCCCGCGGGCCCATGAGGAGGCCCGGGGACCATGGGCTCCAGGATCAAGTGAGTGCGGCCGGGCGGAGCCGGGCCGGGCGCGGGGCGGCGAGGCCGGGAGAGGGCTGCAGGCCGCGGGAGGCGCGGGGGACTTGTTGCCGGGGCCTGAGGGGCGCCCCGCGTGCCGGCGTCACGCGGGGAGGGGGACGGTTGCCATGGCGATCCAGGGAGGCGCGGGGGCGGGGTGCGCGCGGGGTGGAAGGGCTCCAGTGGTCAGGTGTCCCCTCCTTACCTGAGGGCGGGAGTCGCAGAGATTACAAGGTGGCCCCCTCCCGGGGGTAACAGAACCTCTGAAAATGCTCATACAACTGTTGGGGGGAGGGCGAGAAATCTCCGGAAGCAACTCCCCAAATGGGTGTGTTTGGGGCGCCCCTGAGAGTTGGGCAGGTCCTGAGAGGTCTGCTTACGGCCTGCGGTCCCCACATAAAGTCGCCTGAGGTCCTCGGTGGGGCCACTCATGGATTTAAGGTCTGGATGGCCTGAGGAGGAAGGCCCTTTTCTCTTTCCTCTTCTACCTCTCTTATCCGTGAAAGTCTCCACACAGCAAGGGCCAAAGGCTATGAAGAAAGATGGCTGTGTCGTAATTGAGCACCTGATCTTGATAGTGGTTGGAGAGGCTTTGTAATCCAATCTGGCGAATTCCCTCATTCATTCACCTGGGGTCCTCAGAGGGGGATTCGTTTTCTGGGGATATTGTTGATACATCAAACTTCAGAACCCATTGAAACATTGTTGCCTCGCTTCTAAACCTAGAAGTTGGCTTTGGAAAGTGCAACTTTTATGCAGTCCAATTTGGGTGTGTTGCTTTAGACACTATCTCCCCTCCCCGTCAGGTCCTTCTTCGGCCTCTCCCTTCCTCAGCTCCAGAACATGAGATGCTTTATCTCTAATCACTAACAAATGTTCACTTTTCTCTCTGAGTAATAGAATTGTTTAAGGGCACTTAAAAAGTTGACAGCATAGGCTTTTCCCTAAACAGCTTTCACAGGACACTTTATTATTATTATTTTTTTCTCGTGACAAAGCTTTTTAATGTAAAGTTCAAACAACAACAGCAGGAGACCATAGGACACTTTAAACCTGCTTACAAGAAAGTCTGTGGAATGTGTTTATTTCAGCACTTTGAGGATAATGCTTGGGAAGTTTGAAAGGGGAAGGGCCTTGGGGACGAACTCTAATAACTATGCAGATGTTGTCTCATGTCCAGTAGATGTCCATGCAGCGTGACCCTTGCCCATCCTTGTAGTCCCTTGACAGGCTTAGGCTTCCCAGTCACTAAATGTCTCATGAGCTGCAGCAGCCCTGAGACATCCGCTAAATGAAGCTAGAGAAGTTTGCTTATGATGATGAGAATGGAACAGTCGGATGAGCACACTGTTCATTCTGGATTTTGTGGAAACAAGGGGAGAAAAGTGTGTTTCAAACAACAGTTTAAGAGGTGTGGGAGGTAAAAAGACGTAGTTTGTAAAGCATTGGGATTAAGGAGGTACTCCAAGTTTAGCTCTTGTTTCCAAGAAAGAGTTGTAAACCTGAATTTCAATAGCACTTAGAAACACTTTCCAAAAGCCACCTTACAGTCGCAGAGTATGCTTGTGAGGATGCTTACCTTTGTTATAAAGAAGTTCAGAAACTTGCTTGACATGAGGCTGTCAGTGCCAGAACCAGCATGAAAATCCAACGCGTGGAAGGTCGGGTGACTAGACATCCCGTCTCTGTCTTGCTCTTGAAGGTTGCAGGTTAGCATACATTTCTCAAGTGTGTTTTGTGGAACCCATTACTGTTAAATCTGAGCACTTGGGTGAAGGAACATACTAAGGTGGAATTAGCATAAAGAATAGCTTTTTTGATCTTGAAACTAGACTGAGATAAAAGCTTAGGCTTGGGAAAATGTTTGCTTTATTTGTGGTGAGACAAAGAGAATATGAAGAGAAGTTATGAAAAATAGTTGTGATTTATGGTGACTGTTGACTAAGCAACTTCCGTCTGCAGCTAGATATGGGGATGGACAGGTGGCTAGGGACCATCTATATAGATGCTGCCCTAGTCTTTGGAGGAAATAGAGCTTTGGTCACTGTTTTACCCTGACAGGAAAGAACAGAATTAGCTCAAGGTATTGAGCTGCCTGAGTTGAAATATAAGTGTGCAGGCTCTGTTGTGTAGGGACAGTCGTGTGGGTGTGGGTGTGGGTGTGCGCGCGCATGCATGTGCGTTGGGGTGGGGTGGAACACAGCACTCCGGGGCCCCTCAACAGGAGAGCACTGTGGCCGCCACTGTTTCCTCTTATCTCTGATGCTGTGTGGCCCAGTCAGGCTGATGATGTGGAATCAGATCTGGTTCAAATTCCAGCTCTTTTGTCTACTGACTATGGAACTTCACACAAACTACCTCTTTCACCCTCAGTTTCCCTAAGGGTATAATGGGGAAGACTATATGTTGCAGAGTCATAATGAGCTATAAATGCTGTATCAACATGATTGCTGGCCCTGTACTAAAAATTCAGCAGTTGTTCTCTTTTATACCTTCTCTATCAAACTAAGAAAACCCGTATATTTTATGCCAGAAGTGTCAGAAATGGTATGTTCTAAGAAATGAAGAAAGTTTTGATCAAGGAATTAGACTGTTGATGTGAAGAGCAGGACTTAACATTCTCTTATTAAAAAATAAAAGTTGATTAAAACAATACTGTAATTGTACAGCTGGTGTCTTGTATGATTAGTAGTAAAGCAGGTGCGTTGCTAGGCACAGGTGTTGAGATTTAGTGCTTGATCACACTTCAAGCTAAGGCTGGTTGAGCACAGTCTCTGTGTCAGGCATGATGGTATTGCTTTATGTGAACCATTTCACCAAATCCCTACAACTGTCCAATGATGTAGGCACTACTAACCACATTTTTCATGTGGGAGAATGGGAGTTTATTTGCCTAAGATTAGATGCTATCCCCAGGAAGCCTGCCCTGATGCCGGTTCTGCACCCTCAACCCCTCCCCAGCCTCGGCCAGCTGCCCTCATCTGTGCAACCACCCCCCTAGCCTAGGCCAGGTGCCCCTCATCTGTGCATCTTCTCTTCACCCTAAAGCAGGTGCGCTTTATCTGTGCACTCCTCGCCAGCCCAGGCCAGGTGCCCCTCATGAGTTTCTGTGGCCCCTTGTGTTGATCACTGTTCTAGCATCAAATTCAGTTCCTTGACTGTCTTCCATATTAAACGGGAGATAAACTTCTTGAGAGAGGACTGTCTTTATTTGTCCTTGAGTTCCCTGTGTCAGACCCGGTACCTGACATACAAAGTTGTTTAGGAAGAGTTTATGGACTGATTTAAGGTAGGATTAATGATTTATGGTAGGATCTGAATTAAGATCCTGACTAAGGCTCCAAGTTGAGTGTACATAGAATTAAAAGAACAGTTTGCTACCTGAACTCTTGAGGATAAAGAGTTTTTATGTTTTTAAGTTAATTGCCCTGGTCTATGCAGAGGATTACTTTTTTCTAAAGTGTGTTTTTATAGTTCATGTTTATCTAAATGAACATTGTCTAGCTTCAAACCAAACATTTACTTGGCCAGGGAAAGAAAAGGTCACCAGTATGCAGGGAGTACCCTGGAAAGCTCCTGAACTTTAAATCTGAGCAGACCTTTATCTAGAGGGATAAAAGGAGCAGTGGAAACTGGCAATCTCTGACAGGTAAGTTTAAATCTTATTTAGTGTTTGAGTGATCCCAGTGGACTAGAATGTGGTTAATATGAAGCAATTTAACTGATAATGCAGACATACAGCAGGAAACTATGTGGCAGTTTAATATTGCTTGTGGTGACATCCTAGAAATTGTTTCCAGGCACCAAGGGCAGGAAGTGGATTGCAAGTAATCGAAGGAAGTAGTCTTAAGTGAGTTTGAGGAAACCTGACATTTATGGATGCAGAGAAAAGCATACTCTTAAGATTTGAAGGCGTGGGGACAGGACAGGGCAGCTCATTTGGCCCTGTGGTGGTATGTATTCTGCATTAGCCAGCATACCTGTCTTCTGTCCCTGTCAGACTGTGACCTCTTCGAGGTTTGTGACCAAGAAGGGTATCCATTTATTCATTCACTCACTCACTATAGAACTAAGGGTGTGAAGCACATATTGAGCACTCAAAAATGTTAGTCATTATTGGTATTGTCTTGATTAGTAGTACTGTATCATGTGCCTGGTAGTGGGCTATGTGCTAGGGACACAAAAATGAAATGGTTTTTCTTCATTTTAAGGTTTTCCAAAGTAGTGAGGCAAATGTAAAACAAAACAAACTCCCTCCAGGCTCCCTCCCCACCAAAAAAGCGCCAGTATGATACACTCCGGTCAGTGCTATGGTTGAGGTGCAGCTAGTCCTGAATAGGTAAGGAAATGGAGAGACTTTTCTCGGGACAGCTCAAGAAAGGAAAGCAGCCTTCATCAAGAAGGTGTTTTAGCTGAGAAAGGAGAGATGATTAAAGGTGTGCAAAGGGCAAGAGTGGTAGAGGGGAGTGGGGATGATGGTGGCGGTAGTCTCAGTAGAGGGAGCAGCAGTATCTGTGAAGACGTGGCATATTAGGGAAATAAAAAATGTTAATTACCATTTTTAGGCACATGCCAGGAATTGTGTTAAATTTTGAGAATTATGCTGAATAATACGTATTTATTCCTACTCTCATTGAGCTTAGAGTCTGGTGGACCCAACAGGTTAGAAATAACAGATCAATTCCCATAAAGCCATGTGGATGTGCTGGAAAGGAAATGAGATGCTGAGGGAGAATGCAGGGGTGGCTGTCCTGTTTTAGAGCAGTGAGGGAGGGTTTACTGTAGAGCTGACATGTGAGCTGAGACTTCAAGCATGAGAAATCATTAGTCCTGTAAAGGGACTGGGCAAGACTTTTCATCCCAGGTGGAGTTGAGCGTATACAAGGCCTCGAGGCAAGAAAACCCTAGAGGCATTTCAGGAACTGCTAGAAGGCCAGCGGTTTGGGTAGTGACTGATGGGACAGCCTTGAGGTAAGGTCAGAGATACAGCCTGGGGGCTGAGTACGGCCTTGTAGGCCATGGCAGTCAGAAGACAACTTAAGATGTAGTTAACACACTATAAAATTTATTTTTTAAAATGTACAAATGATTTTTAGCGTACTCAGAGAAGTGTGATCAATCACTACTATGCAGTTTAAAGAACATTTCATCACCCCAGAAAGTAACCTTGTTGCCCATTAGCATTCACTTCCCATTCCCCCCAAACCCTCTCAGCCCTGAGCAATCACTAATCTTACAGTTGCTGTAGATGTATTCTAGACATTTCACCTAAATGAAATCATACAATATGTAATTCTTCGTCTTTCAGTTAACATTATGGTCCCAAAGTTTATTCATGTTATAGCATATAAATATTTCATTACTTCTTAATTGCTGAATAATATTTCATGTATAGATAAACCACATTTTATTCATCTCTTCATCAGTTGTTAGGTATTTGGGTTTCCACTTTTTCACTGTTATGAATAATGTTGCTGTGAACATTTTGTGTGGACATATGTTTTCCATTTCTCTTGGGTATATACCTAGGAGTGGAATTGCTGGATCCTATGATAACTCTGTTTAAGAAACCGTTAAACTATTTTCCAAAGCAATTGTACCACTTTGTGTAAAGTGGTATCTCATTGTGGTTTTGATTTGGCCCAAATGAGTCATGTAGAAAACGAAAGATCAGAGTAGACGGAGAGGTTTCTCAGAAGAGGTTGAAACTTGAACTGAAAGAAAGGTGAGACTTGATAAAGGGAGGAGGCATTCCCAGAGGGAGAACAGTGGAAGTCTTATGACTTGGGAGTGGGATAACCCCTTCTCATTGTTTTCTGGTACAGAGAAGCAGCTTTGGCTTCTGAGGATAGCTTTGCTTTAGTCTTGTTTTTGGACTGCTCATTATAGGATCCCATTACCAAAATGCACCACAGACTTGCTTGTTTTGTGAGGCCTGTTGTGTAGCAGAGCTGACCTGTCTCCCTACTGTGGGCTGAGACCAGAAGTTGAAATGTGATGTCCTTCATCCAGGGCTTCCCCCCCCCCCCCCCCCCCCCCCCCCCCCCCCCGCTACTACCTATTCTCTTTCTTCTCACCACACAGTGCTTCCCTGCCAGTCCCCATGGAAGACCATACAAAGACTTGGGGTGGTGGAATGAGAGTTTTGTTGGAGACTGAGCTCCCCATTATTAGTGCTCAAAGTCAGTCACTTGAATTTTCATGACTTTTCTGGACAGTGTATTGGTGCAACGCCATCATTCTAATCCTAGCCATTGTTGTCGTGGAGGGCTTTGCACAGCACCTAGGAAGTTGAAACAGGGAAGGTAAAACCTGGAGTGTTGTAGAAAAATGTGTCTCAGGCTGTTACATCTGTGTGTAAACTCCTAGCTGGAATTCTCATTGTGGGTTGCAAAGGTTCAGCCTTTTTCCTGGCCCTAGAGGGAACTCATCTCTGGATTTACAACATCCTTCTTGCTTAAAAGGATTTTGTTGGGAAATGGAAAGATAAACAAGGAAGAAAAATAAACCAAAGAAAACAAAAGCAAAGTTGGTCTCTTTGACTTTTATTGGAATCCATACCCATTCTCTCCAAGTATTTAGGACTTGAAAAGGAGCCATATAAAGGAAGTAACAAAAGGTATGTTCAAAATATTTGACTTCCTATAGAAAAGATAGGTTATATTGCCAAAGTTCATTTGTAAATTGGTTATGGTATTTAGAATGTATTTTTTTCTTAGAGATACTGTTAATGTATAAATCCGTGGCTGTCAAAGATAATGACTTTGTAGGCAGAGGGAACTGTGTAAAAGACAGGTATGGCAGAAATACAGGACATGTGAATAAGGGCTAGAGGAGATGGAGTTGAAAAAGTAAGCTTAGCCACCGGAACATGATGCCACTGAAAGAGTTGAGCTGGGAATGTAACACGATCAGATTTGGGTTTTCAGGAAGATTACTCCAGCAGCAGCAGTATAGAACTGTGATATCTCTAGCCTGTACAAGATGAGCCACTGGGGTGTGTAAAAAATGTTAGAACTTATATTTGTTTTTATATGTCTTCAAAATACCTGTTTTTGTGGTCTTGAATGTATTATTAGTATAGTAAGACATCCTCATAATTTAGAAATATATGTGTATCAGATGTATGTTCAAATTTTTTGAAAGGAAGGAGTGCATGGAAAAGAATTGGAGACCACTGGTTTATGGAACTGTGTTTATGCTGTAGAACATCCAGGCCTGAAGTGAGGTTTTGGTTGTTGAAAGAAAAGGGACAGATTTAAGAGAGATTTTAGGTAGAATTGACAGGACTTGGCGACAAGTTACATGTAAGAGGCAAGAGAAGAATCAAAGATGACTTGCCGAGGTTAGCAAAGTTACATTATAAGTGAGTGTTTGGAAGGTGGGGGCCAGTTATGTAATGCGTTTGCTTTTCTGAGGGAAAGTGGAAAGTTCTAATTGGGAGAAGGCGTTGTAGTCTGCAATGAGAAAGGAGGAGATCTTTAAGGGCTCCATAGTGAATGTGTGTACTTCATTCGATGAGTAAGACTTAAAGTGGGCTGAGCCAAGTTACTGAAGGGAAATCCATCCATGTCGATTTAGAGAGGGGAAAAAATAAACTTTCCAACTCACTCGAGCCACAGGAAAGGTTTCAGGGATGTTTCATTGATCTCGCCTAGTCTGTTTGAATAAATAGGAGGAAGGAAACCAATCAAGAGAAAGATGCTGGTTGACTCCAAGCAAACAGTTCTTGTGCTGCAGGGTGTGAGAGGAGCTGAGGGATGTGGGCCTCGGAGACACACACAGTCCCCATCCGAGTCCCAAGTTTCTCAGCCTCAGTTTTTTTTATTTGTAGAAGGAAGCTAATAAATTCACCTGTAGGATTGTTGTGAGGATTAGAAGCGATCTTGTATTTCACCTTCGGCAGAGAAATGATTATTGAGTAAATGGCAGCTATCATTAATATTGCTAGGAGAGGATGGGCACACTTGTCTGAACCCCCTGGAGTTAACGTCACAGCAAATGTTCCATTTTATAGGTTTTTTTTTTTTTTTTTTTTTTTTAAAGCCATAGAGAAAGTATTTGCTTCCTCTCTGTATGTTAGGAATGATGTGTTGTATAATTTATGAATTTCTTTGAAGGACTGTGATCCTCATATATGCAAAGCACTATTCCTTTTGCTGGCTGGGAGAAAAGAAGCTTAAAGTCCACTTAGGTAAGATGAGCATGTGAATAAGTAGAACAATAATATTTAACATTTGATGCTTCTCTCAAACTTTGAAAATTTTATTCAGTTCTACATAAGATTTACACCATTTATATTTATCTTTGTTTAGCTGATAGTACTATTCACTTCTGGTCTCTTTTCTTTTCTTTTTTTTTTTAAAGATTTTATTTATTAGAATGAGAGAGGGAGAGGGAATCTGAAGCTGACTCCCACATTGAGCACAGAGCCTGATGCGGGGCTCGATCCCACAACCCTGAGATCATGACCTGGGCTGAAACCAAGAGTTGGACACTCAACTGACTGAGCCACCCAGGCATCCCCACTTCTAGTCTTTTTTTTTTTTTTTTTTAAAGATTTTATTTATTTGACAGAGAGACACAGCGAGAGAGGCAACACAAGCAGGGGGAGTAGGAGAGGGAAAGCAGGCTTCCCGCGGAGCAGGGAGCCGGATGCGGGGCTCGATCCCAGGACCCTGGGATCATGACCTGAGCCGAAGGCAGACGCTTAATGACTGAGCCACCCAGGCGCCCCCCCCCGCCCACTTCTGGTCTTTTTAATCTTTCTTTTTCCTGGGTGCTTAAAATTATTCTTAAAACTTTTTTAAGGGAAATTTTAAACATCTACAAAAGCAGAGAGAATAGTACAGTGAACCCTCAAATGGCCATTACTGTTAAAACACTTATTAATGTATGGCTTATTTAGTTCCATTTATAGGTAACTGACTATAACTCCTCCTGTCCTCCAGACCTGGATTATTTTGAAGCGAATCCCGACTGTCCTATCTCATTGGTTTTTTTTGTTTGTTCGTTTTGTTTTTGTTTTGTTTTTAGAGAGAGGGAGAGGGAAAATCTTAAACATTGCAGAGCCCACCATGGGGCTCCATCACATGACCCTGAGATCATGTCCTGAGCTGAAACCGAGTCAGTTGCTCAACTGACCAAGAGTCCCTGTCCTATCTTATTCTTAAATATTTCTGTATGTGTCTCTAAAAGATAGTCCTTCTTTTTAAAAACATAACAATGACATCACACCTAAAAAAAAAAAAAAAAATTCCTTTGTATCATCAAATATCTGTTCAGTGTTCAAAGTTTTCTAGTTATATATATTTTTATTGTTGATTTGTTTAAATCGAGTAAGGTCATACTTTGCAGTTGGTTGATAAGTATCTTGTCTTTTTTCCCCTTTGCAATTTATTTATTGAAGAAGCGTGTTATTTGTTCTATGTAGTTTACGTTGCATCCTGTTTAATATGTCCTGTCCCCTTTATTTCCTACAAATTGGTAGTTAGGTTTAGTTACTTGATCAGACTCAAGTTCATTTTCTTGACAAGAATACTTAAAATGTGGTGATAGGTACTTCCATCAGGAGGCACATTATGGGGGTGCCTGGGTGGCTCAGTCGTTAAGCATCTGCCTTCGGCTCAGTTCATGATCCCAGAGCCCTGGGTTTGAGCCCCGCATTGGGCTCCCTGCTCAGCGGGAAGCCTGCTTCTCCCTCTCACACTCCCCCTGCTTGTGTTCCCTCTCCCCCTGTCTCTCTCTCTCTGTCAAATAAATAGGATCTTGAAAAAAAACAACAAACACATTATGTCTGATTATCTCTTTTTGGTCTATTAATTTATTAGGGGCTGTAAAATGGTGATTTTTTGCATCTATCATTTCTTCATATTAGCTATAATACTTCTATATAGAAAAACTTCCCCCTATCGTCTGTTTGGTTACCCTGAGGTACAGTTCATCTAGGGAAAGTAGGATAATTATTTTCAAACTGAGTTTGCTGGTGTTCGAAAGGTGACTGTTTTTTTTTTTTTCCCCAAGTGTCACTTAAACACAGATTTAAACCTGTTTACTATATTTGAGTTACTGTAGTTCTCACTGATGTTTAATTTGTCCTATCTTTGTTTAGTGACAGCTTCTTCATGTTAGCTTCTAGAATCCTTGACAGGATCCCGGTAGCTTTTAATAGCTCCCCTGCCTTTTGGTAGGACAAGATGTTCTGAGCTTATCATCTATTTTTCCTCCTCCAGACCTGTATTCCCCCGTTTCTCTAAGGAGCCTTGCTTCCATTTGGTGGGAAGTGGTATTAGAGATTATAGTTTGGGTTTTGGGACTCTTTTTGTTTCATTTTTTTGCTATGAGGTCAGCCGTTATTCTAGGCTTTTCCAGGGGTCAGCACTAGGAAGTACGTGTGTGTGTGTGTGTGTGTGTTAAACTGTTCATACTGATATTTCCAATTCAAGATTATAGCATTTTTATTTAATCTCATCACCCTTGTATCTGAATCTCCTATCGCTCATACCAAAAGTGCTGATTTCCAGTGAACACCAGCATAAATACTTGTGCTTTATCCCACAACACCCACACAACTCAGCAGCAATACCAGCAATAGGATTACTGAAAACAGGTCGGTTTTGTGTGTTTTTTTTTTTTTTTTAATTTGGCAGGGTTTTTTTGTTTTTTTTTTTTTAGATTATATCCCACTAGGAAGGTCTATTCAAGTTACTGTTTCAGAACCATTAGAAATAGTTTTTTTTTTTTTCCTGTGATTGTGTCACCAGCTCAGTAATAGGTTTTTTTTTTTTTTCCTTTTAATCTTTTGGGATTGCATTTTAAAAATAATTTTGTTTTGTAATCACATAAAATATTTATATGGTTTCAAAGCCAAATCTACAATCTACAAAAGAGGTGTATAATATGCAAAAGAGGTATATTCAGAGAAGTTTAACTTCTGTCCCTCTCTCATTACTCTGTTCCTTTCCTCCTTCATAGGTAATTTTTTAAAATGTGCATTTGTCATTTCATTAAAAAAAATAAAGGTAAATGCATATGTATATTCACATTTTCTACCACCAGCCCCTCAGGTAAATGGTAGCATTCTGAATGCACTTTTCTCTCCTTCCCTTTTCTTTCTTTTTTTTTTTTTTTAAAGATTTTATTTATTTATTTGACAGAGACAGAGTGAGAGCAGGAACACAAGCAGGGGGAGTGGGAGAGGGAGAAGCAGGCTTCCCGCTGAGCTGGGAGCCCGATGTGGGGCTCGATCCCAGGACCCTGGGATCATGACCCGAGCCGAAGGCAGATGCTTAACGACTGAGCCACCCAGGCGCCCCTCTCTCCTTCCCTTTTCTCATCTTATACCTTCTAAAGAGGTCACTTCTAGCAGCGTCTAGGGATCATCCTCATTTCTCTGTAAGGACAGCATAGTACTCCATTGGATGGATGGATTATGGGTTATTCAGCCAATCTTACACTGATGGCCACTTAGACTGCTTCCAGTGTTGTTGTTACAAATGGTGCTGTAATGAATATTCTTATGCACGTGCCTTTCTGTATTTTTACCATTATACCATTGGGATAGATTTTTAGAAGTGGAATTGCTGGGTCAGAGAGTAAATTTATATGTAATTTTGTTAAATAGTGTCCGATTCCCCTCCACAGGGGTTGTGCCAGTTCATATTCCCACATGTGAGAGTGCCTGTTTACCTTACAGCTTCAACAATGGAATGTGTTTGTCAAACTTTAAAAATTATTTTAATCCAAGTTATAATGCACATGGTAAAATAGTTTGTAAGCGTTCATGATGGAGAGCATTGATTCTGTACTCTATCCCCCCAGAACCTGTATTAACAGTTTTACTTCTAGTTCTTCTGTTGGTTAACCCATAACCCCTAGGTAAATGTCACTTAATTTAACCTTAGGCAGTATTTGTTGACTCCCTGAAGTGAAAGATGATGAGTACCTTTATAGTAATTCTCTTTTCCTCTTCCAGGGCTTTACATATTTATATTATTTCTATTTTTTAAAAAAAAGATTTATTAGAACACAGGGAGGAGGGGCAGAGGGTGAGGGAGAAGCAGGCTCCCCACTGAGCAGGGAGCCTGATTCGGGGCTCCATCCCAGGACCCTGGGATCATGACCTGAGCCGAAGGCAGACACTTAACTGAGCCACCCAGGCGCCGCTATTATTTCTAATTCCTATACTGGTTTTATTTTGACATCGTTATTTAACCCTTTTTATTCCATTAACTTTCAACAGTGTCTTTCTCATATTTCTTCACTCTCTAAAGGAAGGATACCTGTTGTTTCTAGTTTCTCTAGGCTGTACTTTTACTTTCATATGGTTATTTTAGTTCTGATCCATGGCCAGAACCAAGTCTTTTATTTATCCTTAGGTTAAGTCTAAAAATTAAATGTTGTTATGAGTATTTAAATACTATTCAACATAGGCCAGGTAGGGTGCTGGAATAACCTTTTCTTTTTGGTGCATTGCCATCCCATTTGAAGGAGGACATTCTTTTTTTTTTTTTTTTTTAAAGATTTTATTTATTAATTTGAGAGAGAGAATGAGATATACCATGAGAGTGGGGAGGGTCGGGGAGAAGCAGACTCCCTGCTGAGCAGGGAGCCCGATGTGGGACTCAATCCCAGGACTCCAGGATCATGACCTGAGCCGAAGGCAGTCGCTTAACCAACTGAGCCACCCAGGCGCCCGAAGGAGGACATTCTTAACATTGGGGTCATATAAACTTTTTTTCTTATAATCCATCCAGAATTTAAAATTATCCTCTATATGCTAATATATAGATTAGTTTTGCCTTTATTTGCACAAAAATACAGGGGGACACCCACCCTGTATAGATAGCAGCCCAGGGTGTCACAAGAGTCCTTCTCATGTAGGCAGACAGAAGCCTCTACTTTGCAGCCTTTGTGGGGGCTGGGGCACTTTTGGGAGCATGAGTCTCGGCTTTGACTTTGACATTGTTGGTAGCCTCAGACCAGAGCCTGGTGCCCTGGCAGTGTTGTAATCATGTGTCTCAAAAAAAAAGGGGCGGGGGCATGTCTCTCAAACTTGAGACTGATGCCTTTCAGGACCTTGAATTTGACAAAGGCCTCGATGGTCTTAATTTATTTTATTGGTCTGCATTTTCTTTAGATCCTTCTTGTGTTTCTTTTTTTTTTTTTTTTTAAGATTTATTTATTTATTTGAGAGAGCGAGAATGAGAGAGAGAGTACATGAGAGGGGGGAGGGTTAGAGGGAGAAGCAGGCTCCTCACCGAGCAGGGAGCCCAATGTGGGACTCGATCCTGGGACTCCAGGATCATGACCTGAGCCGAAGGCAGTCGCTTAACCAACTGAGCCACCCAGGCGCCCCCCTTCTTGTGTTTCTTGACGAAGTTTAAAGTTCTTAGGAATTGAGATTCTACCTCCTTAACCTCTCTTTATGATTAGGGCTTACTGATACCATTCTATGCCATTTTGGAACTGATTATGTGTGGTGTGGTTCTTGGACTTGGCCATGTCTGCATTGCTGCCTGCAGTTCAGAAAGTGCTTGAAACTGGAAAAGAAAGAGCTATGTCTGGATTTTGATTTTTAAAAATAGTCTCATTTTTCCCTTCTCCCTGAATTTCTAATCCGTTTTCCCCTCTTGCATTGTTCGCTTTATCATATCCTTAATTTTTTCCAAACTTAAAATCATAGTTGCAGTCTTGAGGCTCTTTTTTTTCTTCTTGAGGGTTTCTTCCTACCTTCCTGTTCTGATCTGTGCAAAGTTAGCTACAGTGTTGTAATCCTGGAATGTCCCTTCACCACGCTCCTATTTCATTATTTCCTGGCCCCTGTGTTATTTTGTTTCATTTGCCAGAGTACATATTCAAGTTCTTATAGGGGACAACCACAGCAATGGACTTGCAGAAAGGGTGCATTTGAGTTTTTGCGTGTCTGAAAAATGTCTGCTTTCACACACCTGATTGATAATTTGTATGGTGCTAGAGTTCTAGGCTAAAAAAAATTGCCCCCAGAACTTTGAAGAAAGTTTCCTACTGTCTTTAGCTGGCTTCCTCTGACACTGCTTCAGAAGAGGAAGGGAATACTTTGCCCTTTACTGCCAATTGGGGTATATGTGTAGGTTCCCTGTTCAGGCTTCCTTAACACCAGGGTGGGAAATTCTCTTTTACTAGATGGTGGGTGGGAGTTCTGATTCTCTGAAGAGGCCTCCACTGATACCTTTCTGGCTGTGTAGAGTAGTGCTTTTTTTTTTTTTTTTTTTTTTAAAGATTTATTTATTTTAGAGTGCATGCGTGCGTGCCCGTGAGTGGAGGGGAGGGGGTGAGGGAGAGAGGGAATCTTCAAGCAGACTCCCTGCTGAGCACAGAGCCCAATGTGGAGCTTGATCCAGGACCCTGCGATCATGACCTGAGCTGAAATCAAGAGTCAGCTGCCTAACTGACTGAGCCACCCAGGTGCCCCTAGAGCAGTACCTTTTTTGCTGCTCTCACCACGGCTTCAGTTACTGCCACAGGAGAGTGGAAGTCCGGGTTCTCCACATTCTCCACTGAAACCACATCGAGGGGGTCCTCGTTACTGCTGGGGATGATGAAAGTCCCAGCCCTCTACTTGACTTTCTTTCATTACAGCCTAGCCAAGGTAGAAATTTGGTTTCTTCCCTGCTTGTCCTTTGCTGGCTTGAGTGGATGTGAGACCACACAGGTTTTTCTGTGGTGTTTGGCTGACTTTTGGTGGGTTTTTTCCCCCCTAAGTTTTCTGACTTGTCAGGCTGTCCCTTTTCTGGCGCTTTGACTGAGTTTTGTTGGAGATTTTTTTGGTCTGCATCAATTGGTATTTATGGGTTGCCAGCTTTCGTCATGAATGGAGGTTGAATTTTATCAAATGCCTTTTCTACATCTATTGAGATGATATGATTTTTCCCATTTGTTAATGTAAGTGACATTTATTTTCTTTTTCTTTTTTTTTTTTTTAAGATTTTATTTATTTATTTGAGACAGAGAGAATGAGAGAGACAGAGAGCACACGAGAGGGGGGAGGGTCAGAGGGAGAAGCAGGCTTCCTGCCAAGCAGGGAGCCCGATGCGGGACTCGATCCGGGACTCCAGGATCATGACCTGAGCCGAAGGCAGTCGCTTAACCAACTGAGCCACCCAGGCGCCTGTGACATTTATTTTCAAATGTTAAACTAACTTTGCATCCCTGGGATAAACCCATTTGGTCATGATATATTATCCTTTTTATACATTGCTGGATTCAGTTTCCTGATACTTATTTTATGGTCACATCTATATTCATAGAAGATTTTGGCTGTAATTCTCCTTTCTTGTAATGTTCTTGTCAGATTTTGGTGTTAAGGTCATGCTGGCCTCATAAAAAGGAAAGAGGATTGTATTTTAAAAAAAAATAGAAGTGGTGTGGTTTTTAGTATAAGAAGTTATCAGTCATTGCAGCTTTTTGGATGAACATTGAATTTAGGAAAATTAAGTTTTACTCATAAGCAATGGGAATAGGGAAATGCTTATCTGTGTTTTCCTATAATAGGGGATAGGTAACCCCTCTCTGCACCCCCACCCCATTATATACACATATTTATTTTACTTATTTTGGCTGAATAATCCCATGTCAAATTAAGGCCATCATGATGTTTTTTATCTGTTAGTGTTTTAGTGCATATTTTCTTTTTTTTTTTTTAAAGATTTTATTTATTTATTTGACACACAGAGAGAAAGCACAAGTAGGCAGAGAGAGAGGCAGAAGCAGGCTCTCCACTGAGCAGGGAGCCCGATACGGGACTCGATCCCGGGACTCCAGGATCATGACCTGAGCCGAAGGCAGTCACTTAACCAACTGAGCCACCCAGGCGCCCTAGTGCATATTTTCTAAGAACAACCATATTCTGTATATATGATGAGGATACTTTTATCACCATCAAGAAATTTCACATTCATACTAACATTATCTAATAAACAATCCATATTTAAATTTTCCCAGTTGTTCCAATAATGTCCTTGACAGCTGTTTGTTTTTGAGCCTGGGTCCAATTAGGGATCATATGTTGCCTTTAGTTGTCATGTCTCTTGTTCTCTTTTATCTGGAAAAGTTCTTCTGCCCGCCCCCCGCCCCCCATTTTGGCTCTGATACTGACTTTTTATTTATTTTATTTTTAAAGATTTTATTTATGTGACAGAGAGAAACACAGTGAGAGAGGGAACACAAGCAAGGGGAGTGGGAGAGGGAGAAACAGGCTTCCCGCTGAGCAGGCAGCCCGATGTGGGGCTCGATCCCAGGACCCTGGGATCATGACCTGAGCCGAAGGCAGACGCTTAACGACTGAGCCACCCAGGAGTCCCTGATACTGACTTTTTAAAGCATCCAGACCAGTTGTTTTATAGAATGTCCCACATTTAGAATTTGTCTAATTATTTCCTCATGCTAAAGTTCATGTTTAAACATTTTGGCAACAATACCGTAGTTAATGTGTCTAATGCCATGCATTTTTTTCTCCTTGGAGTTATTCTTTTTTCTTCCATCCTTTTTTTTTTTTTTTTTTTAAGGCTCTTATTTGTTGTCTTTCTTACCCTCTTGTAGCTTTCTGTTCCTGTTTTGTAAAAGTCATGTTTTTTTCCTGTTCTGTTTAAGGATACCAGTTTCCTGAAACATATTTCTTAATCATTTTCAGAGATATATTCTTCTAAGAGATGATGTTCCCTTTCCTCCATTTGCAGTATTTTTAAAAGGTCTTTTATTTTCTGTATGCCCTTGAGCAAGGTGAGCTCTATCTAGATTTGTTTGCCATAAGCGGGGTGAATGGGTTACCATGGGCACTGTTCTTTGGGTCCTAGGTGGCTGTCAGGTCCCCTTCTCAGAACTTGTATCTGAAGAACTGGTTCATATTCACTGTTCCAGTTGAATTCCTAGTGACTAGCAGGCATTTGTGCTACTGAGGTAAAATTTTATTCCCTCACTGCCTGATACTCTCTGATTCTGAACTAATGACCTAGAAACTAAAATTCTGAGTATACTCCGTTAGAGTTGTTCTTGCCTCTGTTCTCACTGTACTTTTTGTGTGTAATTATTATAACCAATATAACTCATTTTAAAAGTAATTAAAAAAAAAGTAATTCAAGAGATTAAGTGGCTCTCCCTACCTATTAAAAGTGTGTGTATGATCCATGAGTGTAACCAAGATTGAAGGGCACAATGACTGAAGGTGGTAGACCAATTGACCTATTGTAATAGAAGAGAGGTAATGAGAATTGATATTTGGATATTTCCTTTTGGTTTGCATCACAATGTCTTTTAAGAGTCCAGCTATCAGTGAGAGTTGTTAAGAAGTAGGTATCAGAAGATTAGAAAGTCTTCACAACCAGATAGATGATGACTCTGTGTAGCCTGAGTGACAGAGAAAAAGGTGGAAGAGCTAAAAAAAAAAAAAAAAAAAAAAAAAAGAAATTGAAATTTTCTGGGTATGATTTTTCATTGGTTTGATTTGGGTTCTATTGAGTGTGAGTTTACTATCCATGGGGAGCTCTCCAGTGACAGCTGAAATTTTGGACTTGAAGGTCATTGGAGAGGTGGGAGCTAAAGATAGAGTTTGGGAGTCAATTACACAGTGGTGAATAGTGAGAACTAAAGACATGTCATGAACCCTAAGTAGGCAGATTGAGGGCAGGAAGGAAAGATGTTGGAGACCTCTCACCTCCTAAATCCAAACATCAAGTCCTTTTGATTCATGTGTCTGCCTCCTTCTCCACTGCTGTCCTCTTGGTCCGGGTCACCATACTCTGAGCATAATGCCTGTAATTCCTCCTGACTGGGTTCTTTACCACTCCCGTTTCTCTCCAATCCCATCTCTACAGTATCCAGAGTGAGTCTTCCAAAGGCCAGATCTGATCAGGTCAGTTCACTCTTACTGTTCTTGTTCTTCCCATGGTCTACGAACTTCATGAAGTCAGGTACTGTAAAAGACTTGTTCACTATTAAGCCTTGAGTGACTTGCACAGTATGAGGCACATAGTAGGTACTCCGCTAATACATACTGAATAATTAAATGAATGTTTAATACAGTGTAGAAGTTTGGTGTTGATTGGGTTTCATCTTAAAAGTGTATAATCAGTAAGTAGTCTTTTCATATATTTAACTCCACTATTTGTGATTGTTCCAAATAACTGATGACCCCCAAATCATGTGGCTTTGGCAGATCCCCTTTGGGATTATAAATACTTATTTTTCTGAGGCTAATGTTTTTATGCTTTATTCCCGGAGTAAATACTGATAATCAGAGAACGTCCAGAATGTGCTGGTTTAACTGGAGGGTGCAGCCTGGATGTGCCTCACTTGTGGTGACTATAATATAAAGTCTTTTATTTTTATACCGATCACTGAAAGTTGTTTCTACTACCCAGAGGATGGGCAGTCACAGCCTGGAATTAAAAAGGAAGAAATTGATAGAGTGTTCTGATGGCCTACTTCTTAATTTTTTCTCTGGCAAATTGGTGTCACCTTTCCCACCTTGGTCTGACTTCCTCATTGGAAAAGTTTCATATTGCATAGGAAGAACAGTTTAGTAGGAATATGAGTTGCATATTATTAGCTCGGTGGTGCTAAAACATGTTCAGGTGATAAAGTACCTAAAAGTCATGATACTGTGTGCAATACTCTGAAATATTTATATATTAAATGTCAAGCTACATTCCCCCCCTCTAAATCAGATACTATTTTATATTATATTTTAGAATAGATGGAATAGAAGTGAGAAAGGTTTAAGAAAAACTTATGGTAGGAAAACTTAGATTACATTATTTTTTCATGCAAATTGGGAAGTGGCCATTTTTGGCACTTCAGTCTAGTTCCTAAACCTGCAATATTTTAAGTAGCATAGCTGGAGAACTATTAAATTAATATTAATCTTCATGGAGGAGAGAAGAGGAACTAAAGTGAAAGGTGACAATATCAAGGTTTTCAATTTGGGAGCATCAAAACCTCATGGATGCCACAACTAGGAAGAGAGCATAGAGATTTGGAAATCATTGGCATGGATGAAGAAGATGAAGCTATGAGAGTTGTTTGCAGGCTGGATATAGCAAAGCACAGTTCAAGATTTGAACTTGGAAAGAAGAGACCTAGATAAGCAGTGTAGAATGCTGTGGGGATTCAGTAGAAATGGGAATCCAGAGAAGACGATTTGGTTTAACAGTGAGTTGTGGATGTCCTTTGAGAAAATGGTCGCAGTATGATATGCATTAATTCATTCATGCAAGGCAGAAATGTAGGCATTCTCTTCAATATCTCCCATATTACTTGTCCCTTCAGTATTATGATGAAGTGCTGTCAAATTTACCTTCCTAAGTAGGACACAAAAGTGAAACTATACAAGAGTGATGGATGCATTAGACTTTATCAAAGTGAAAATCTTTTGCTCATCCAAAGACACTCTAGGGAACTGACAAGTCACTGAGTTCTGAAAACTCAATTTATAAACTCTTACAACTCAATAAGAAACTAATAAAAATGGGCAAAAGATTTGAATACTTTATCAAAGAAGATATACAGATGGCAAATAAACTTATGAAAAGATGCTTAGCATCATTAGTCATTGGCAAAATGCAAATTAAAATTACCTTGGGAAAGCCCTGACACATCAGTAGAATGGCTAAAATTAAAAAGACTTACATTATGAAGTGTTAGTAAGAATGTGGAGCACCTGGCACCCTAATGCTTTGCTGATAGACTCAGAGATGGGCCTTGGTGTTTGGAACCAACTTTATGGGGTCATTTTCCTGAGCTCCCCTCCTTCTGTTATCTCCCCAGTTCCCTGGGGCTCCCTGTTCTGCTGGCCAAAAAACTGGGGCTTTATCCTGTTCTGCTGTGTACCTCCCACAACTACATCTGTAGTCCAGACCTAGCAGTGGGAGGACACAGAGGAAAAGTAAGTAATTGGGATTTGCCCCATTCTCTTAGGGTTACCCTACTGGTTGGAAAGGAAGGTTCTTTACTCACTGCTTTAGGTATCTGTAGATCCTCCTGCTTTCCCATTCCTTGAGCCTGAACTAGAGTGCTTTTCCTGGAACTCTGTCTATGCTGTTGTTGACTTCCAGTTTTTGTGCTGTTTTATGCCCATGCTGAGTGATACCAGAGGAAAGAAAATGGTAAATGTATGGTTTATCACTGATTTGGTGAAATTTTGAATTCTAGTCTTCTACCCCAATCTATCTACTATTGTTACCTTTTTTGATTCCTTACATAGGTGCTCCATGAATTCTACCCTGGTTGTATAGATATATTTTATAGCTGTGAGAGACAAGGTGGAGTATGCCTACTGTATTTTACTTGGAACCAGAACTTCGGATTTCTTTTTATTTATCCTGCTCTGCATTCATCGGACTCCTTGAATGTGTGAATATGTATCTGTTGTCAGTTTTGGAAAATTTTCAGCTCTTTTCATACCAAGAACTAAGGTGAAGATGGGAATCCAAAAAGGTAAATAGAGCCTTAAAACCAGCTTGGGTTGTGCCCCATTCTCTTTACCTCTTCTGGAATATTGATTCGTTTTAGAATTTTTGGGTCTATTTTTGTCTTTTACTTTTTTATAATTTCTGTCTCTAAACACTGTTCTGTATAATTTCTGTAAGTTCACTGATTCACTTTGGTTGTATCTCTAATTCAGTTGGTTTTGACCTTTCTGCTCTTAGCCAATCATGGAGTTATTTTTTCCTTATTTTGAGAAATACTTTGTTCTTTTTCAATTTTGCTTGATCATGTCATAGTTTTACTCTTTACTCATTTTTAATCCTTTTATTTCTTTAAGTTTATTGAACATTCCATGTCCTGTCTCTCATAATTCCAGTATCTGAAGTCTTCAAAAGTCTGATTCTGCCATCTTTTATTTCTGAGGTCCTTATTTATGGGCATTGTTTCCTGGAGGGTTCTAATTTTTGCCCATGAACTGTTTCTTGGAACTGTATGTCTGTGTGTTTAGGCCAAGGTTGAAGTGAATTTTTCTAGAGAAGATTTACATATTTTTTGTTAGTGTTCTGTGGCCACTTTCAGTTTGTGACCACTTCAACTTGCATTCCTGGGTTGAAGTTTTTGACCATTCAGTAGCAATCCCTTGTGAGGACCAGCTGTGGTTGAACTTGCAGGAAGATAGCCAAGTTTTGAAAGTAATTGTTTTCATTATAGTTTTGAGATGTGTATGTGTGTGGATGGGCTTCTGTCTTGATCACCTTTGTAGTCCCAGTTTAAATTATGAAGGAGGAGCGTATATTATACTTTCTATCTCAGGCTGGATGTTACTTCTGCCTTGTATTCCTTGGGCCCCATTTAATTGGGAGAAGAATCTTCCATTGGGCAATGTAAATGCCTTCAAGGGGAAAGCTAGTTTTTGTGTTTTGCTTTTTACCTTGCTGGGTTCCTAGCTTCATTCAGTTCTTCATCTGAATCTTCCTTATTTCCTTCCAAGCTTGTCAGTGTATTTATTTGAAAAGATAAAAACATCCATTATTTATGATTGTTTTCAGTAGAGGATCAGAAGTATACTTAGCTTGTCATATTGCCAGAAATGGAATTCGCAGCTGCAGTTTTTCCAAGTTTCAACCTGATTTAGTTACTATTCTTCAGACTTTACATGAACACTTACACCTCTCTATTTTTTTTTCCCTATCCCCCTACCCCCCTCCCCTCTAGAACCCTCAGTTTGTTTCTCAGAGTCCATAGTCTCTCATGGTTTGTCTCCCCTTCTGATTCCCCCACCCTTCATTTTTCCCTCCCTACTATCTTCTTCTTCTTCTTTTTTTTTTTTAACATATAATGTATTATTTGTTTCAGAGGTACAGGTCTGTGATTCAACAGTCCTACACAATTCACAGTGCTCACCATAGCCCACACCTTCCCCGATGTCCATCACCCAGCCACCCCATCCCTCCTACCCCCCACCACTCCAGCAACTCTGTTTGTTTCCTGAGATTAAGAATTCCTCGTATCAGTGAGATCATATGATACATGTCTTTCTCTGATTGACTTACTTCGCTTAGCATAATACCCTGTAGGTCCATCCACGTCGTTGCAAATGGCAAGATTTCGTTTTTTGTGTTGTTGATGGCTGCATAATATTCCATTGTATATATATACTACATCTTCTTTATCCATTCATCTGTTGATGGACATCTTGGCTCTTTCCGTAGTTTGGCTATTGTGGACATTGCTGCTATAAACATTGGGGTGCATGTACCCCTTCGGATCACATTTGTATCTTTGGGGTAAATACCCAGTAGTGCAATTGCTGGGTCATATGGTAGCTCTATTTTCAACTTTTTGAGGAACCTCCATACTGTTTTCCAGGGTGTCTGCACCAGCTTGCATTCCCACCAACAGTGTAGGAGGGTTCCCCTTTCTCCGCATCCCCGCCAACATCTGTCGTTTCCTGACTTGTTAATTTTAGCCATTCTGACTGGTGTGAACACCTCTGTATTTTTATCAGGCCGTTTCCCCTGCTTAAAATCTCCTGTCCTCCCACCTAGCCAAATCCTGTTCATTCTGCAATGTTCACTTCAAGTTCTTCCTCTTCGAGAGAAGCATCACAGAGTACCCTAGCTCAGTAGTTCCCAAATGTTTGGAATGTTTGCACCAATAAAATTTTAAAAACAAGTTTTGTGGAACCACAAAGAAATGATTATCTCCCATCATCATTATTTTTGAAGAGAAACTACCTTTTTACAGCAAAGAGCAGGAAGAACATGTCAGATTAAGGACAGTTTTAAAAATTGAATTAAATACTTCTATATGGAAAACACATTGCACTGTCCCTTGTTCTTCCCCTCATTTTGCTATTGACTGTGAAGAGCCTCATTGTAGACTGTCCATCAGGTAATTAGACCCATGGCCTTTGGCCCGATGAGGTCTTCAACTTGCAAGCCCACAGCATTTTGTTTGACCAATTATGCGGCACCTAGTCTTGTATTTCCTCATGGCAGCTCAAGTTTGACTGTTTACCTTTACATTTTTATTATGTTTTATCTCCTTGACTAGGTTGTAAGCCTTTATATGTATGTATTTAGATTACTCATAAATATGTGTTGAATGAGTTAAATTTAGATGCCTCTGATGATAGTTGAAACCTAAAAGTATTTATAGAGCACACATTTGAGTATATCACAGCTTTGAATGTTGTTTATTTCTTGAGGAAAAAGAAGTTTTAATATGAATCTTGAGTCTCTTATTCATCTCACTTCTCCTCAGGGAAATTCATTCAATTAACAAACTTACTGAGTGCTTGTTAAAAGCCAGGCCTTTTGTTAGAGGCTGAGAATACAAAGGTGAAGTGAAACAAGGTTCCAGTCTAGTGAGTAATATGTACATATAAGTAGAAAGCATGGAATAGCTCCTGGGAAGCCTTATAGGAGAGCTTTGAAACAAGTCTTGTGACAATGTAGAGAGAGCAACTGAATTTTATAAGAGAGTCAGAGAGGCCTCTAGAGAGGAGGGGGCATTTGTTCATTTATTCATTGATTCAGCAAATATCTCCAGTGCCTACTATTTGCCAAGCACTGTTGTAGATGCATCTTGAATGAATATGATGTTTGGTGATAGAGCACATTTTAGGAAAGAAATTGTGGTCAAGAACATAACCTTTTGAAGTCACAACAGACCTGGGTTTGAGTTCATACACTGCTACTTACTAGATCTTGTTCTTGGGGCAAACTATTTAAGTTCTACAAGACTAGTAAGATCCGCAAACACTCCCTTAGCTCACAGGATTGTCACGTAGATAAAATGAGGTCTGGTATATAACATGCTCAGCACAGTTCCCAGACCTTCTGAATTAGCTCAATAAATGGTAAATATACATATGATTGAGGCCTGATGAGAAGGTCATTGTGACTGTAATGTGGGAGGTCTGTGTTATGTGTTGGTAGCTGGTGGTGGCAGAAGCTGAAGGGTCTAGCTGAGGCTCAGTTGCAAACAACCTTGCTTGCCATACTAATTAGTATCTTTATTTCTGAATGCATTTGGGAGTCTTGGAGATTCAGGTTATATTTTTTGTCTATTTTCTAAACTGTTATGTCATGTAGAGCTTAGCATAGTAGTCTGGAGCATGGACTTTGGAACCAAAATGCCTGGGTTCTGGTCCCATCTTCATTTCCTAAATGTGTGAGCTCAGACAAGTAGTTCAACTGTCTGTACCTTAGTTTCTTCACTGGTGAACTGGATATTAAACATACCTATCTTACATGTTTGTTTTATTTGCGTATATGCTTTTTGAGACCCCCTTTTTTTAAAGGTGTGGAACCCTGTGTCAGAGAAGCCTTATTTAAAATTTAGACATAAAACAGTAAAAGTAGGGGCGCCTGGGTGGCTCAGTCGTTAAGCATCTCCCTTCGGCTCAGATCATGATCCCAGGGTCCTGGGATCAAGCCCCGCATTGGGCTCCCTGCTCTGCAGGAAACCTGCTTCTCCCTCTCCCACTCCCCCTGCTTGTGTTCCCTCTCTCGCTGTCTCTCTCTCTGTCAAATAAATAAATAAAATCTTAAAAACAAAAACAAAACAGTAAAAGTAGGGGTGCCTGGGTGGCTCAGTAGGTTGAGCATCTGAGTCTTGGTTTCGGCTCAGGTCATGATCTCGGATTCACTGGATCAAGCCCAGAGTGGGGCTCCCCGCTAGGCTCCTGCTGCTCACATGCATGCAGGCTATCTCTCTCAAACAGATAAATCTTAAAAAACAAACAACAGTAGGAGTAGATCTATGTGATGGGTCTCTTTCATTTCTCTTCCCTTTCCCGTAAGGCCTCTGATACACCTCTGCTCTGCGCTGAGAACTACTGCCCTAGAAAAGTGAATGTTAGGGCGCCTGGGTGCCTCAGTCAGTTAAGCATCCAACTCTTGATTTCTGATCAGGTCATGATCTCAGTGTTGTAAGATCCAGCCCGACATCAGGCTCCCTGCTCAGCGGGGAGTCTGCATCTCTCCCTCTCCTTCTACCCCTCCCATCTTAAAATAAATAAATCTTAAGTGAAAGACATTCCCTTTTTTTTTTTTTTTTTTTAGTATTTGTCGAATTGATATTCAGGACAAAGAACATTTAGAAGTTGGGAAATTAGCATTTGTATTAGTCTAAATCAATGTGTATATATATTTTTAAAGGTTTACTTATTTTAGAGTGTGTGCTTGTAGGGGGAGGGGGAGAAGAAGAGAATCCTTCAAGCAGACTCCCTGCCGAGGTAGGAGCTGATGTGGGGCTCAATCCTGTGACCCATGACCCATGAGATCAGGACCTGAGCTGAAACCAAGAGTCAGAGGCTCAACCAACTGAGCCAACCAGGCACCCCTAAATCAATATTTTGATATAAAAATCATGAACTTTCATATTAACTAAAATATAACTTTGTATTTTGCAAAAAAAGAAAAAAAAAGATTTTGCAAATCTTCTTGATTTAGAATCCTAGAGCTACAAGATGTCAGAACTGGAAGAGATCTTTCTTAGTGATCTGTTCATAGATAGGGAAATTGGATCCTACGGAGGAAGGTCTTTAAAGCTGTGCTACAGCCAGACCCCACGTGCTCCTGTTTTAGACCTCCTGGCGCTCATTGCTTGTTCCAAAATGCCTAGCTAGTTCATTGCCAGAACCAGGGCAAGCAGATAGTTTTCACCATTCTAGGACTCCTCCTCCTTACACGTCTTGCTATTTTACAGTATGTATTCTTGGCTTTAATGTTGACTTTGCTCTGAAGCATTACTTGGTGAGTCTATGCATTGTTTTTTGTTGCTCCGGTTGGTCTTGGAGTTTTCGAAGAGTAAGGGCCTGGACTTGGGCTGATTAGGTATTCCAAGATGCCTTTCCTTATATTGATAAGTTTTAATGTCTGATTAATTACCATCTATCTGGAAATACAGAGAATAGGTAAACTATGAAAAAATAAAAGATGTTCTAAATTAAAAATGGGTATTATTTACCTGGGTGAGTAAGCAGACCCACCATAGCTGAAAATCATTAGGAAAATTAAAGTTGTTTTCCTCTCTGTTAATGCTCTTTATATTAAGGAAATGGCAGACATTTGAACGGGTGTCCATGACTGGTCACACAGAGCCTGCACACTTCCGAACACTCACTCGGGAGCTAATAAAGTACCATAATTAGGCCCTCAAAGCACTCCCACAACCTTTAGGCTCTTCTAGTCAGGGACCACACAGACTCTTGCATTGGATTTTCTGTCTCCCTCGTTCTTTCCGTTTTAAGACTGTTATTTAAGTGGGTCCCTAAACCTGGCTGGCTATGCACCAGAATCACCTGGGGAACTTAAAAAAATTTTTTGGGGACCCCACTCTAGACCCTCTGAACCAGAACCTCTGGGACCTGGGAATCTGTGTTTTCAAAAAGGTTCCTTGGGTGATTTTGTTGACCTAGTGCATGGACCTAAGTTCTATAACAAGTCGCGTAACTAATGCCAGCTCTGAGTCAGTTCTGAATGATTCTTAGCAGAGAGAATCTGACTCAACTTGTTTTTAATCCTGGTCCCTTTATGTTCTCAGGGAATATTCCTGTACTTTGCTTCTTAGTGATGGATGAATTATAGCAGTTTTCAAGCCATGTTCCCGTAGAACTTTGGTGTTCCATGAATTGCTGTTAAAATTGAATGATGGATATTTTCCCATAGGTCTCTCTCTCTCTCTCTCACACGTGTAAATGGACAGAATATTTCCATTTTAAGTAAAAATTTCCTTTTTTGAACAGATATTCTTAATTTTGATATAATTAAACTCATCAGTTTTTCACATTATGGGTTGTGCTTTTTAAAAGTTTATTATTTTGGGGTGCCTGGGTGGCTCAGTAGTTAAGCATCTGCCTTCGGCTGGGGTCATAATCCCAGGGTTCTGGGGTCGAGCCCCGCATCGGGCTCCCTGCTCAGCGGGAAGCCTGCTTTTCCCTCTTCCACTCCCCCTGCTTGTGTTCCCTCTCTCGCTGTGTCTCTCTCTGTCAAATAAATAAAATCTTAAAAAAATTATTTTTAGTAATCTCTACATCCCACATGGGCTCAAACTCACAACCGTGAGTTCGAGCATCACATGCTTTTCCAGCTGAGCCAGCCAGGCACCCCTGGTTTGTGTTTTTGAAGTCTCATATCCTTAGCTATCCAAATCTATGGTTTTGATTTTGAACACTATAAGAGAAGGAGTGCGTGGAAAAAGTCCTTGAAGGAGATTAGATGAAAATGGAAGAATTGTAGATAGAAGAGAATGAAATTATCTCAATATCAATTCCAAATTCTTTTCTACATAGATGGTCATGTTGTCCCCAAATAGGAAAAAATTGATTTCTTCCTTTTCAGTCCATATGCCTTTTATTTTTCTTGCCTTACTGCCCTGGCTTAACTGTTTAGTGTAATGGCGAAGTGGTGAGGGTGGACATCCTTGCTTTATTTCTAATCCTAGAGGGAAGGTATTCAGTCTTTCACCAGTAAGTATGTTAACTCAAGTTTTTCATAGAGGTCCTTTATTAGCTTGAGGAAGATCCCCTCTATCCCTAGTTTTCTGAATTTTTATCATGAATGTGTGTTGAATTTTATGAAATGCTTCTTCTGCATCAATTGATATTATAATTTTGATTTTTCTTCTTTAGCCTATTAAGATGATATAGACTGTATTGATTTTTTTCAGTATTAAGCCAGCCTTGCATCCCTGGAATAAATTCCACTTGGTAATGGTATATCTTGTTGAATTCTGTTTACTAATATTTTGGTAAGGATTTTTGTGGTTAAAAGGATATTGATCTATTGTGTGTGTGTGTGTGTAGAATTTATATTTTTGGTACTGTCTTTGTCTGGTTTTGGTATTAGAGTAATACTTGGCCTTGTAAAATGAGTTGAAGTGTTTCATCCTCTTCTGTTTTCTGGAAGATACTGTATAGAATTGGTATTCTTTTTTTTTATTGAAATATTTTTATTTTATGTACAGTGAGTTAGCATTAGGGTAGATATCTTGGGTATCTTCAGTAGGTAGGTCTCTTGGATGACCCATTCAAGAAAGTTAATTTAATCCAACTTAATGAAGCCTGTATCCCTTGAGTACTGACGGAAACACTGGCGGCACATACTGAGGCAGTATATCCAGATCAGACCATGAGGATTTGAGCAGATGCAACAAGAACTGGCCAGATTTCCTCAGATGGCTCCAGTAGAACTGCTGGTGACCCACCTTTCCCTCTTAGATGCAACAAGGCAAAAGGTAGAATTGGTATTAATTCTTTAAATGTTTAGTAGAATTCTCTGGTGAAACCATCTGCATCTATTGAGATGATCATTTGACTTATTTAGTTCATGTAGTTACCATTTCTGATGCTCTTTATTTCTTGGTAGAGGTCCATATTTCCATCTGGCATCATTTCTTTCTGCCTGAAGGACTTCTAACATTTCTTGTAGTGCAGGTCTGCTGGTGATGAACTCTTTCAGCATTTGTAGTGTCTGAAAAATCTTTATTTTGTCTTCACTTTTGAAATAGTCTCTGGGAGTAGAATTCAGGGTTGTCAGTTTCAGTACTTAAAAGATGCTGCTGTACTGTTCACTCATTTGCCTAGTTTCTGACAAGAAATCTGTCATTCTAATCTTTGTTCCCGTGAATGTTAACATGTGTTTTTTGTTCTGCTTTTAAGATTTTCTCCTTAATACTGATTTTGAGCAATTTGATTATGGTGTGCCTTAGATTTCTTCCTGTTTCTTGTGCTTGAAGTTTGTTGAGATTTCTGGATTTGTGCATTTATTGTTTTCATCAAATTTAAAAAGTTTTTGATCATGATTTAGTCTTTCTGCCTTCTCCCCGCTTTGGGGATTCTAATTACTGATATATTTAGGCTGTGTGAAGTTGTTCCATAGGTCAGTGATGCTTTGGGTTTGTTTGAATTTTTCCCCTTTGTATGTTTCATCTTGGATAATTTCTAAAACAATGTCTTTAAGTTCACTAATCTTTTCTTCAGTGTTTACTCCGCAGTTAATCCCATTTGGTGGATTTTTCATTGTCATTTTTATCTCTGGGTCTTCTTTGAATCTCCCATGTCTCTTAATTTTGTGAACACTTGAAATGCAGTTAGAGCAACTCTTTGAATGTCTTTTTTTTTTTTTTTTTTAAGATTTTATTTATTTGCGAGAGAGAGAGTGAGTGAGTGAGAGAGCACAAGCCATAAGGCTGGTGGGAGTGGGGAGAGGCAGAGGGAGAAGCAGACTCCCTGCAGAGCAGGGAGCCCAATGCGGGACTCGATCCTGGGACTCCAGGATCATGACCTGAACCAAAAGCAGTTGCTTAACCAACTGAGCCACCCAGGGGCCCCATGAATGTCCTGTCTTCTAATTCTAACATCTGTGTAAGTTCTAGGTTGGCTTTTCTTGTTATGGGTTGTATTTTCCAAATTCTTTGCATGCCTGGTAATCTTTTTATTGACTGCCAGACACTGTGTATTTAATTTTGTTGGGTGTGGGATATTTTTGTGTTCTTATGAATATTCTTGGACTTATGGCAGTGATCTGAGGCAATCGAAGGCTCTTCTCATTTGTTTTCCATCTCTCAAGATAATCGTTGTGCCTTGCTGCCTGATATCTTGAAAATCATTGTTTCATATATTTCATAAATTGAGTATGAAAGAGTTTGATTCTCTGGGTTTTGATTTTAAGATTTGTTAGGTGGGACTGAAGCAGTACTCAGCTTAGGATTAATTATTCCCCATTACTAAGGTAATACCCTATTCTATCCAATGCACTGTGAATAATATAAAGAACTTAAAAAAACAAAATAATTTCAAGTGAGGTGCTGATCTGATGCCTCATCACCCCTGAATACTTCAGTGGGCTTTTCCTACAAATAAGGACATTCTCCTATAAAACCACAATCTAACCATCAAAATCAGGAGTTAACATTGATGCATTACTACATTGAATCCTTAGACCTCATTCAAATTTCAGTAGTCCTAGTAACATTTTTTTTTTTATTACAGCAAAAAGATCCAGTTCATAATCATACATTGTGTGCAGTTGTCATGTTTCTTTGGTTTCCTTCAGTCTGAAAGAGCTCCTTAGTCTTTCCTTGATTTCTGTGATCTGACACTTTTAAAGATTACAGGCCAGATTATTTTTTAGAAGATCCCTCAATTTGAATTTGATTGTCTGATATTTCTTAAGATTAGATTCTGGTGAAGCATCTTTGACAGGAATGTCATGGAAATGATGTTTTCCCATTGCATTCTAGCTGTTTGTCTCATTACTTATGTTGATCACTTTAATGAGTTGATTAAGGTAGTTTTTGCTAAACTTCTACACTCTTTTCCCTCTTGCAATTAGTATTTTGTGGGAAGGTACTTTGAAACTGTGTAAATGGTCCATTTCTCATTCAGTTTTTTTTTTAAAGATTTTATTTATTTGACAGAGAGAGACACAGTGAGAGAGGGAACATAAGCAGGGGGAGTGGGAGAGGGAGAAGCAGGCTTTCCGCCGAGCAGAGAGCCCGACGCGGGGCTCAATCTCAGGACCCTGGGATCATGACCTGAGCTGAAGGCAGACGCTTAACGACTGAGCCACCCAGGCGCCCCCATTCAGTTTTTTTTTTTTAAGTATTTTTTTTTTTTTAAAGATTTTATTTATTTATTCATGAGAGACAGAGAGAGAGAGAGGCAGAGGGAGAAGCAGGCTCCCAAGGAGCAGAGAGCCCGATGCGGGACTCGATCCCAGGACCCTGGGATCATGACCTGAGCCGAAGGCAGATGCTTAACCATCTGAGCCACCCAGGCGCCCCCCCATTCAGTTTTTAATTCACTTATTTATATCAGTGTGGACTCATGGTTTCCTGTTTTATTTGATGGGTTAATAATCTGTTAATGTCATTATTGAATTTGATGCTTAAATTACTCCAGATCCAGCCAGTGGGAGCCTTTTCAAGCTGGTCTTTTGACAGTTCCCAGTCATTCTCTGAGCACTTCTTCGCTTTCTGACACAATAAGATGTTCCAGCTCATTTTGTACTTTCTCTGCCCCAGCCCTGGAATCAGCTATTTCGAAACCCAAGGAGCTCTGGTTCCTGTTAGAGAAGAGTTGTATTTAGAACCCAACGTCTGGGTACTAGATATACTCATTGCTGTTGGGGTGTTGCTGCTTCTAGGCCCTGTCAGTAGACAAAGCCAGGAAATATGTGTATGTTTAAAAGTCAGGTTACATTTACATTTTATTTCCTTATCTATATATTTATTGAAAACCTTGTGTTCACACTAATGCCTCCAATTCAAATCCAACTCTACAGAATTCATTCTAGTTTCTTAATAACTTCATTTGTGAGAAAGTAGGCCTTCCTTACTGGTCTTGGGCCCCTTCACCCCTACCCAATATGGATATTCTCTTTCACCTTGTTTTCCTAGGATCATCATACCTACTCCAGTGGTTTGATGTGTCCCTGCCCTCCCCACTGCCCTATGGGTACCTTGCTTGGACTCTGGCTCCCCATCATGCTAAGCAAGCCTGCCCCAAACCCACATGGCCAAACTCTTCAAACCTACCCAGGCTTCCACACCCCACTCTAGGGTACCCTTGTGCTTGGACATGCTCCTCAACCTCTTGGGCTCTGACAGCTTTGTAACTTCCTTTGAGGAATGTGGGCACATTTTTCACTGCACTTATGTTTCAGGCCTGGCCATCCCTGTGTTTGAACACATTTCTCACTCCACTCAAGTTCTGGCTCCCCATGCCAGGCTGCTTCACCTAAGTGAATGCCTTCCTTATCCACTTGGATTTGGCATTGTATTGCCAGGCCACCCCTTAGCATAGATATCCTCCTACCCAGCTCATGTTCTAACATCCCTTGTCAGGGTCCTTGAGGGACATTTTCCTCACCCTGCTCAGGCTTGACACCCCACACTGGGCCATTGCCTACATAGACATCTACCTTGCTTTGCCTATGTAATAACTTTAGGACTAAATTATTCAGCAAGAACAGAGGAAAAGTTAGGGAAGGGAAGGCTTTTAAATATTTTTTAAGGATAAAAATGTTAATGAAATAGATATGATCTTTGCAAATGTTAATATGGTTGAAGAATCTATATTTTACACTGCAGTTCAGCACGGTGGAGAATTTCTTAAAACAGTATGGAGTATTGGGGTGCTCGGGAAGCTCAGTTGGTTAGGTGTCCGACTCTTGATTTCGCTCAGGTCATGATCTCAGGGTCTTGCCATGATCGAGCCCTGTGTCAGGCTCTGTGCTCAGCAGGGAGTCTGAGATTCTCTCTCCCTCTCCCACTGCCCCTCCCCCTGCTCTCACAGGCACACATTCTCTAAAATAAATACATCTTAAAAAAAAAAAATGTATGGAGTATTGCACATTGCTGAGGGGTGTGCAGGCACTGTTTTTCTTCTTGGAACTCAGCTAAATTTCTTCCATTAGCTTGTTCTGCTCAGGGTGGCACGAAAATATTTCCATAGGCATATATGGAAAGGTGAAACTTTGCAACTCCTCGCACAGCAGGATCTGTGTATCTTTATTAATCTGATCCTGAGAGCATTATTAGAAATGAAAAGTTAAGTGTAAAATCTTGAAACAACTTGTTTGTATAATTACACAACTAAGTTAATCATTTTCTAACAAGTCTCAACAATGACTGCATTCTTCTATGGAGGTGTTAACTTGTTATGGGTTAGAAAGCACCCTTTGATACAGCATTTTCAGCCTGGGAAAACGGCTTTAATTTCAGAGTTCACTGAAACAAATGGAGACTTGTTGGAAATATTAACACTACCCTTTTGCTTGTTTGTCTGGCTTAAAGGAATCAATGTTTAGTAGGTGATGTTTGCTAGTATGTTCTGAAGTGTATACAGTTTCTCTTGACTATGTTGTCAACTTTAAGACAGTTCAACTGGTATGAAGTTTGAAATAGACCTCAGCTCCTTTAGCATGTAAGTTTGTAACTAAAGAAACAGAGGTGAAGTCAGATCATTAATCTATAGAGAATAGGTTGCTATTTTGCTTGATAGATACTAGCTGGTTTGAAGATTAGATGCTGATGAAACGAGTAAGGTGTCCTAACACTGTGTGTGTTTCAATTTGTAGCTCTAAATAACACTTAAAGGGATGAGGGCCCAGCATTATAGCATGGTTACCATATGCAGCGAAGATTCATTTTATGAGGAGTTAGTGTTATATTTTTCTCCTAATCTCATAATATGTTGTAATTGAAGAGAAGTAGATCCTAATTGAAAGCTGATGATCCAGCAAAGTGATCAATAGCATGATACTCTAAAACAACAACAAAAAACCCCATTAAGCTTTCCTGCTGCCTGAATCTTGTCAAAGCCTTTGTCTGTTTCATGACTTCAAGCTGAGTGTACTTAATCATTTTGAGAACATGGCCCTGAGCACTGAGCATGGCCCTTCCAGTGAATCACCGAGAATTGTGTTCAGAAGAGTGGTATTGAATAGAAATGCTCTCTTGGCTTACTTTCAGGCTTCATTCTCCCAGAAGCAAAAACTGAACAGACCTCCCTTCTTTCAAACACATTTTAGCTGTTTGTGTGTCATTTTTCTGTATTTAAGAGCCAAGGCTGTTGTCAGGTGTGACTTATTGATACCTTTGACTCCAAAGGAAAATATCTTTAAAGAGTAACAGTCATGTGTAAGCAGTGTGTATTCAGTAAATTACCTCTTGTCAGAGGGAAGCAGTTACTAGGAGCCGGAAATCACATGTCAGGTGTTGGAGGAAGACTCATGCATCAAACACTTATTATGCCAGGTGTCAGACCAGGGTTATGAGAAGGCTGTTGGTGCCCTCAAGAAGCTGCCAGTCTAGAGGGGAAGGTGGATATTTAATCAGAGGTACATGGGTGGTTCTCCACTGGCTGCACATTGGAATAAGTTGGGGGAGCTTTAAACAAATACTGGTGCCTGGAGATTCTGATTTTAATTGTTCTGGGGTGTGGCCTGGGCATTAGGACTTTTAAAAGCCCCTTGGGTAATTGTAATTGCATCAGCGTTGAATGTGGTAAGAACAGCAAGAGTGGGGGAAGCACAGGGTGCCTTGGGAATGTAGAGGAGGGGCACTTAACCCCGTCTGCGCTGTGGGCAGGGGGGATTGAGAAAGGCTTCCTAGAAAGGAAGAAGTGCCTGAGCTGAGGCTTGATGAATGAATTTGTCAAGTGCAAAAGACTGGAAAGACTGTTCCTTGCAGAAGAGCATCTGAATAATGTCAATAATGTCAAACGGTAAAGTGGTTAGAGCTTTTGGATGATTCATGTTGATTCTGCTACTCTTTTGCTTTGACTTTGGCTAGTTTATCCTGAGTTTCAGTGTCATTTTTTTTTTATTTTAAAGTTGTAGCTTTTTTTTTTTTTTTTTTTTAAAGATTTTATTTGTCAGAGCACAAAGCAGGGGGAGTGGCAGGCAGAGGGAGAAGCAGGCTCCCCGCTGAGCAAAGAGCCTGATGTGGGACTTGATCCCAGGACCCTGGGATCATGGCTTGAGCTGAAGGCAGATGTTTAACTGACTGAGCCACCCAGGTGTCCCAGGGTCCTCCTCTTTAAGTGGGGGTAAACACACGTAGGGTAGTTGAAGATTAACAGAGATAGTGCATGTGAAGTGCTTAGCATCATGCCTGGCACACAGAAATAGTAGTGGAAGGGGTACGGTAACGGTGTACCTAGTGAACCAGAGTATGGCTTGTTGAGCAGGCTACAAGTAGTTCTGTACAGCTGCATGTTAGGGTACAGGACTGCAGGAGGTGAGGGTGGGTGGCAAAAAAAAAAAAAAAGTTGCTTGGCAGGTAGGCAGGGTTCCAGATCATTGAGAGAAATGTAAGGCAATTAATAGTGGGATATCATGGCAGAACCAGGACATTTCCATGGTAATATGTTAAGCTATATCATGAAGTGTTCTGGGAAAACTTGGGTCCATATTGGAAAATTGGCTCTGAATATGGTATTCTCAGCATCATTACGTGTACTGAATTAGCAGTGAGTGTTAATAGGACAGAAATAGGTTTTTCGGTTCCTTTAGCCAAGTAGTTAAAAATATTGAGCATCTTGAGGAGTTATGGAGGAAATAAGCAGTCTCAAGGTAGTCTCAGAGACTCTCTGGAAATTGTTAGTCTTAGGTGTTTATAGGCTTAATGAAAATATTAAGAGTCTCTTGGCCATTTGCATTTAGAAGAGACACTTTTAAATTTATTTTTTGATTTGCAGAGAAATAGAAAATGCTTCCATCTGCATTGGCTTCACTGGCCCTTAAAATAACTTATGTATATTTGTTGGTATGTTATATAACTTGTCACAACATTAGTCACCACTTCTTCCATAAGGCAACATGTAAGTGATCATGGATAAGCATGACTATAACTTATAATTATAGTCCAATTTGTTCTTAGTGTTTTAGTCAGCTTTTTGCCTTTTTTTTTTTTTCTTAAGGAACTGTCATAATCTTTGGCTCCATGTAATAGAACTCTCGCAGCTATTTGAACTGAGTGAAAAACTTAGGTAGTTTTATTATTACTCATTAGAATGAGGCAGTAACTATGGAAAGCAATAGGAGTAAGCTTCCGTGCTTCTACAAATCCTATTTTTCTTTGAAATCTGTTCTATTGCAAAAGCACTGTTGATGGATTACTAAGGTATACCTTAAGTTTATTTTGTTTTATGTACTAAGTTATTTGGAAGAAGAATTCCGTTTAACTTGATCAGTGGTTCATTCTTAAAGTGTGATCAATAGTCCAGCAGCCTCAGTATTACCTGCTAGTAAGCAAGTATTTGGCTACTTGTTAGAAATGCTTCTTGGGCTCTCCCCCCACCCCTCCCAAACTCTGGAGTAGGACTGGAAATCTCTTTTCACAGGCTAAAGTTTGAGAATCACGGAAGTGTATAATCACTCCTATCATTGAAATCTTTCAGACCCTGGGAAAGGCTGGTCTGTACTTCCTTTATTTCTTCTACTCAGTATTTGATTCTGGCTATGTCCCAGGCACTGTTTAGGTACCTGGGTAACACTAGTGGGTAGGAGCGACAAAATCCTCCTGCAGTTTACATTCATAGGAGGGAGACTGACAATGACCAAGATTGTGATAGATATGCTGTGGAAAATTAGAATTAGATGGTAGAGAGTGTATTGGGGAAGGCCTTTCTGAGGAGGTGAAATAGAAGTTGAGTTTTGAATGACAAGAAGGGCCACCTATATGAAGATCAGTGCAAAGGGCTGTTAGAAATGAGTTTGGTGTGTTTGAGGAGCTGAAGGAAGGACAGTGTGCCTGGAGAGCAGTAGCAAGGGGAAAAAGGTATGAAATGAAGTTGGAGAGAGAGGGAGAAGCCAGATCATGTAGACCCTGTAAAGACTTTTTTCTCCCATCTTCAGTTTTTTTTTTTTTAATTGTGAAATACATGTGAAATTTACTGTCTTAACCATTTTTGTAGTGTACAGTTCAGTGGTATTAAAGACATGCATACTGTCGTGCAACTATCCCCATTATCCATCTCTAGAACTAAGACTTCGAGTGATGGGGGACACTTTAGGGAGTTTTTAGACAGAGGACTGACCTAAACCGACTTTGCAATAAAAGGATTACCGACCACTAAGTTGAAATCTGATCAAAGGAGGGCAAGAGAGGAAGCAGCAAGATCAGTCAGCAGGAGAGTATTGCAGTCATCGATGAGATACGGTGATCTGGCAAGGATAGCAGGGTTGGGGATGCTGAGAAGCATTCAGATTCTGGTTATATATATATATATATATATTTAAAGATTTTATTTATTTGACAGAGAGAGAGAGAGATAGCAAGAGAGGGAACACAAGCAGGGGCAGAGGGAGAGGGAGAAACAGGCTTCCCGTGGAGCAGGGAGCCCGATGTGGGGCTCGATCCCGGGACACTAGGATCATGACCCGAGCCGAAGGCAGACGCTTAACAACTGAGCCACCCAGGCCCACAGATTCTGGTTATATTTTGATGATCAAATCAACAGAATTTGCTGGTTGTGACATGTGAATGATTGTGGCTAATATATAAAAGAGGGGTCAAAGATGATATCAGGTCTTTTTTTGTCTGAATAATTGGTGGAATTCAAGCGACTCAGGTTTGAGGAAGAAAAGCACCATTTGTTAAATTAGAAATGCTTCTTGAATATCCAAGCAGGGATGTTGAGTAGGCAGTTGGATAAGGGAGTCTGGAGTCAGGGAAGAAGTCAGGTTGGAGACATGATTTTGGGGCTTGTCAGCATTTGCATGGTAATTAAAGCTATGAGGCTGAATGAGATCATCTAAGTAATGAGCAGAGAGAGGGAGAGGTCCAGGACTAAATTCAAGGGTAGGAGAGCTTACATGAGAAGGAGCAGCCAGTAAGGTAGGAAGAGAACCAAAAGAGTGATATCCTGGAAGGCAAGAGAGGAAAGTGTTTCAAGACAGAAAAATCTATCGACTGTGTCAAATGCTGCCAAGACGTTGAATAAGACAAGCCCTGAGAATTGGCCATTTTAGCACATTTTAGCAATGTGGTTGTTGGTAATCGTGACAAGTTTTTGCAGTGCTGTAGTGGGTTCAGAAGCCTGGTTGAAGTGTGTTAGAGATACGGAGAAGCAGCAGAGACAGTGACCATAGACAATGTTAGTCCAGTCTTCATTTAGAGACATAGCAGATCTGTACAAAATACCTTAACCTAATGGCACAGGTTAATGTATCAGAGCTTTAGTGTTAAAAAATTTGTTACGTAATATCTCCGTAGGCATGTGTTTTTTATTTCAATTTTCCAAATGAAATTTTGAGATGAAATTCAGCCAGTTGCAAAATCGGCTTAAGAAAGGTATGTTTATTTAAAAAGTTTTTTTGAAAAAGATTTTGTCAGAGAGCGAGAGAGAGAGGGCGCGTGCATGCACGCGCAAGCCAGGGGCATGGCAGGCAGAGGGAGAAGCAGGCTCCCTGCTAAGCAAGGAGCCTGATGTAGGACTCAATCCCAGGACCCTGGGATCATGACCTGAGCCGGAGGCAGACACTTAACCGACTGAGCCACCCAGGTGTGGAGGAAAAAAAAAAAGAGTTTTTTTCTTTTAAATATTGGCTTATTTTAGAGCGAGCAAGTGCAAGTTGTGGGGAGGAGGGGCAGAGGGGGAGAGAGAGAGTCCTAAGCAGACTCTGTGCTCAGCTCAGAGCCCAACGTGGGGCTCGATCCCATGACCCTGAAATCACGACCTGAGCTGAAGAGTTGGGACACTCAACCGACTGTGCCACCCAGGCACCCCAGGAAGGCTATGTTTAGATTTTAGAAGGAGTCTTCCTGATGCTCTTTAAATAGCCTTAGAACATTCCTTTCTTTAATCAAACACTCTACTTTGAGATCATTTGAATGAAAGGGATGTTTCCATAAGACATTTTCAACAATGCTTGGTGGCCAAAGGATGCTAGCTAGCTTGGTAGACCTTTTTGTATCCTCCTGCAGGGAAAACACACAAAAATTTTAAGGCTCTCTTCAAACTTCAGTTTACTTTGTTTTATTTAGCCTATTAAGTAAAATACTCTGCTTTACTGTCTGATTTTTAAAATTTGACAAGGTATATTTAAATACCTTGAACTTTAGAGCAGCCAACTCTTTTCACTGTAGGTACTTATTTAAAGCAAAAGCTTAAGTTTCTCTTCAGTGAAAGAATGATAATCTTTCACAAGAGAAATAGATTCCTGATTGACAAAACACACATTTTTCTACTCCTAAGGAAGTAGAGGGAATATTAAAATGTTTTATTGAATCTAATACCCTTATTTGTAAAATGCACCATTATATGTATTACTAAGGAAGAAAAAAAAAATGCTTCCATTTAGCATTAAGATGCAATAGATTGTAAGAGATGTGGGAGTGTGGGGGGAAAAAAGTTCATCTTACAATCAATGAAGCACAGAATTCGAGCTCCAGGAGGGTGAATTCAGGTTCTGGCTGTGTTTCTAACTAGCTGTGGGACCACCAACAAGTCACATAGAATCTCTTTGCCTCAGGTTCCTCACCTGTATGGTGAGAATAATAATAACTGATCCACCTGTCCTCATAGGATTATAATGAGGTTGAAATGAGATGAATGAGAGTTATTTTGAGAAGTGGAATCTACTGGGCAAATTCAGGGTATTTATTTGAAATTAACCGTTAGATCTGATCAGGTGACTGAGCTGTGTTGTCAGGTTTAAAATTTTAGAATTCAATTGTAGACATTTGAAAGTATAACATTTTCTCCTAAACCATTTTCAGTCAATCTGGAAATATCTTTTTTTGTAGTTTCAGAATCAAAGAGAAAACTCAAAGCTAATATAACCCAATATTCTCATCATTCAGAATTAACAACTGTTAATATTCTGTAACTGCTGTGATCTTTTTCAGCCTTATTTTGATATATTTATGACATAAAGAGGTAAAAGGATACAATAGTGAACATTCATATGCTTGCCAGCACAGGTGAAGCCTCCTATGTGGAAACGGTATCTTATATTTAGATTAGCATCCTGTCTTCATAATAGCCTAGTGATTTAGGATACCGTTTCTCTTGTTTCAGTCTTTAAAACTTGTAAATAAGCAAGTTAACTGCATCATATGTGTTTTATCCTGGAATATGCGGGAGAAGCTACTTTGTGCTAGTGTTTCCTTGGTTTGAGTTTCCTCAAAATTCTACCTGTGTAGGTAGGATTTGAATTTATACGGCTGTGTAAATTCAAAATATGATGCCTGTGAAATCATAATCACAGCTAGCCTATTATTTGTCAGGCATTGTACCTAGACAGTTTTCGTGTGTTAAGTTTCACAATAATTCTTCTGGTTAGGTGTTTTCATTTTTTTTTTTTTCTTGAAGATTTTTATTTGAGAGAAGAGAGAGGGAGCACAAGTGGCGGGGGCGGGTGTGGGGGGCGATGTATGAGCAGAGGGAGAGGGAGAAGAAGACTCCCACTGAGCAGGGAGCCCAACGAGGAGCTTGATCCCAGGACCCTGAGATCATGACCTGAGCTGAAGACAGGTGCTTAACTGACTGAGCCACCCAGGCACTCCAGGTGCTTTCATTTTATAGATTAGGAAGATGTGGCTCAGAGAAGTTGAGTAACTTGGCCAAAGTTCCCCAGCTATTAAGTTGTGGAGCTAATGATTTTAAATAAGGTCTGCCTTATACCACAGCCCACATGTTCTATACCATGCTGCCTCAATCCTTGTCAGTAATCACAATCTGTTTCTTTTGTAGGCAGAACCCAGAGACCACGTTTGAAGTCTATGTTGAAGTGGCCTATCCTAGGACAGGTGGCACTCTTTCAGGTATTTGCATGTTTGATTATGATATGTGTTTATTGTATGAGATGGCTGTGCAGGACATCGCTTCTCAGCCTTTTGGCTAAGATCAGGTGGAGATAGCTGTCCATGTGGGATATGTGAATATTCTAAACTGTGGTTTATCTTTAAATATATTTGTCTTTCCCTTTTATTCCACATCATCCTAAGGAATGGAGAATAAGCACAGTGAACAATTTAAGAGTCACTGCCATGACAGGCTTGAAGTATGGCTTTATTCATTGTAATCATTGAGTTTTGGTTTGTATCTTTCACAGATGCCTGGAAGTCAGCTGCTTAGTATGAAATATTGTCACCTTGCTAATGAGGAAGGCTTAGAATTAGGTTACAAAATAATATAAAGGGAAATCTCTGCCACTAAACTGGAAGGAGATGTTTGAAATGGATTTAATGTAGTAAATTTTATGTCTGCTGGTAAAAGTTGGAAATGAGTTGAAGAAAACACCTCTCCTGGCTTTAGATTTTGGACTGATTTGGATGTGTATTCCTGGACAACAGGGTCTCAGATAAGGTTAGCGTATCTTGCAAAGACTGAGTATATTCTCAACTAAAATCCTTCTTGGTTAATGAGAAAAAAAAAAATAACCCTGTAACCTAGTGTTCTTTTTCTTGGTAACTAAGAGAGTGATGCATTTGCCAGAGGTATGTCAGGGAGCAACTCTTGGTCCACACACACAAACAGTTGTGCGTATTACTTGGTGTTTAGGGAGAGTGAATTTACTTGGATTAGAAACTTGGAGTAATCAGGATTCCAGTGGTGCTCTTAATTGGCTATGCAGTATTTTCTATTTCATTACGTTAGACTGTAATACTCACAAAACAGCTACCTTTTATTGAGTATCTGTTCCTTTGTCCTATGTGCTTGACATTTTATCCTTACAATACAACCCTTTAAAGATAGTTGGGTGGCAGCTCCATTATACCTACGAGAAAATAGAATCTCTGGTCAAATAATTTACCAGGATCATCACTGTGCAGAAGAACCAGGATTTTTGGTTTCAAGTCTCCTTTACTCTGCTAAGTTGCCTTCTTGAGGGCCATGACCATGTTGGGCACATCTCTCCATGTCATCTACAGGGCTTTGCATAATGTCACTAATATTTGTTAAAATGAATGAATTTCTCTTAATAGCAAAAGTGATATAACTGTGTGTTCCACTTTCTGGATTATCTAATAAAGGTTACAAATTTGTGGTCATTCTAGAAGTAGAATGTTAACATCCATGTTAAGTTATCCCTCTTATTCTGCAAACCATTGCCTTGGGAAGCGTCTGTTATTAGGTGCATACCTGCAGCAGCCCCTCTGTGGGCCTACTTTACAGAGTAACCATTTGATGATGATGGCTATGATTTGACAGATAAATTTAGGGACAGAATTTTTCTTATTTTACAGTTGCTAATGTTTCCTCTTTCAGTGTTCTAGGATTTTTTCCTCCCAAAGTTAAAATGATTTTTTTTGGGGAAAAAGAACAAAATTAGAGAAGTACAAATAAGATGGAAGAATGAACAAAATGCGAAGTCTTTATCTTACCCCAGTCATCTTAATTCCTCTGCGCCATAGACAACGTCTTCCATGTTTAACCCTTTAGTATATTTTAAAAACTTTTAATTTTGAAAATATTTTTATTTTATTTTTTAAAGATTTTATTTATTTATTTGACAGAAGAGAGACACAGCGAGAGAGGGAACACAAGCAGGGGGAATGGGAGAGGGAGAAGCAGGCTTCCCGCCGAGCAGGGAGCCCGATGCGGGGCTCGATCTCAGGACCCCGGGATCACGACCTGAGATGAAGGCAGACGCTTAACTGACTGAGCCACCCAGGCGCCCCTTGAAAATATTTTTAAAAGATGAAAGTTATAAGAATGGTCAAGTGCATATGCCCTTTCCTCAGCTTTGTCAGTTGTTACCCAATTTTGCCATATCTGCTTTATCACTCTATATGTACATGCATACTCTTTTTGCTGAGCCGTCTGAGAATAAATTGCGGATATAGCGACCCTTTATCCCTACATACTTCAGAATATATCTCCTAAGAATTTTTTTTTTTTTTTTTACCTTCTTCTTCTTTTTTTTTTTTTTAAAGATTTTATTTATTCATTTGACAGAGGATGAGAGAGAAAGCACATGAGAGGGGGTTGGGTCAGAGGGAGAAGCAGACTCCCTGCTGAGCAGGGAGCCCGATGCGGGACTCGATCCCGGGACTCCAGGATCATGACCTGAGCCGAAGGCAATCGCTTAACCAACTGAGCCACCCAGGCGCCCTCTCCTAAGAATTTTCTTACATAACTCTAGTACAATTATTGAAATACAAGAATTTAATGTTGATATAATGTCAGTTGTCCATATTTAAATTTAATCAGTTGTGCTGATAGTATCCTTTATAGCATTTTCCTTTCTGATCCAGAATCCAATTATTCAGGGTCATGCAGTCCACTCAGCTTCACATGTATTTAGTTTCTTTCAGTAAGTAAGAGTTTTGCAGCCTTTCCTTACCTTTTATCACAGACATGTTTTGAAGAATTTAGGTCTGTTGTTTTGCAGAAGGTCTCTAGATTTGGATCTGATCATATCCTCATGATTAGATTCGGGTTATGAAATTTTGGCAGGGGTCTCTGTGTGTTATTGTGTATTATATCAGCAGGCACATGATGCCTGTCCCTTATTTGTGGAAAAAAAGTACATGGAACTTACATGTACAGTTTAGCAAATAATGATCATGTGCCCATGTTACTGCTTTCCAGGCTAAGAAATATAATGTTTCCTGGGTCTAAGGAAATACTATTACTGCAGGAGGGCTCCCTGCCTGGCCCTGTGCTTTAGTGGGCCCTACTTTGGTGCTCTTCCATGGGGCAGAGTCTCTGGGCCCTGTGGGACATGCCTGCTTAGAGCCTGAACTTTTCCATGGTAGACCATACTTTAAGTACCTAGGATCCCAGAATTTCTTGCCCAAATGGCCCTGAGCTTGTTTCCAGAGCCTGTGTGAGTCCCTTTCCTGGGGTCCATACTTCTGAGGGTGGGCTGGGCTGCTGGTGTATTCAAGGGATGGCCTAAATGTGGCTGTGTGTGGAGAGTAGGGTATGGGATGGAGCTTGGACTTGTGAGTGGAGGTGACTGCATGCTTGTGTGTGAGGTCCTTGGCTGTGTGGGGTGGAGAAGAGGGTGATGGGTGGTGGACCAGTGGCCAGTTCTCCCTGGATCAGCATGTTTCTGCATGGGACTCTGGGGAATCCCAAAATTCTCTGTATGAATCTGGCTTTCCAGGCCGTTATAAAGGTATATTTGTCATGATAGGAGGATAGAACATATTTTATTTAATATTTTGTAAGCTTGTTTCATATCTGTTAAATATTAACATACATGGTATGAGGGCCTCTATTTGTACTCTTGCTGAAGCCCTGTAAGTGTTGGAGGTGGGTTTGGTTGGCACCCCAGAGGTTCCTCCTTTCCTTTCTCCAGAGGTAACTATCCTGACTTTTATGATAATCATTTGTTTTTCTTTATAGTTTTATGACCTAAGTATATCTCCTTGAAAAATATAATTTATTGCTTGCTTCTGAATTTTATAGAAACAGAATTATTCTTTGTGTAGTTTTGCTGTTTTTTTTGCTCGAGGTTATGTTTGTAAGGGTTCTTCATGTTGTGTGTAGCTATAGTCATTCATTTTCATTGCTGTGTAATACACTGTAGGATTATATCACAATTTATCCGTTCTGTTGAAAACACTTGAAGTTGTGTGCAGTTTTGGGCTATTACAAGCGATGCTGCCGTAATCATTCCTTATACGTGAATCCTGGCGCACTTAAACGTACATTTCCTTAGGATAGATACCATACTTGATTACTGGATCATGCTAACCTGTTTTTCAAAATTATGCTAGTCTACACTCCCTCCAGCAGTGTTTGATAGTCCTTACTACTCTACAACTTCATCAGTCCTTGGTACAGTTAGATGTGTTGATTTTTGGCAACCTGATGGTTATATAGCAGTATCTCATTGTTGTTTTTATTTGCATTTTCCTGATGACTAATGAGACCAAGCACCTTCTGCTTATTGGCCTCTTGAATAGCTTGTTTTTTAAAGTGCCTGTTCAGTCTCTTGCTAACTTTTCTTACTGAGTTTTCTACCTTTTCCTCATTGATTTTTAAGATTATATAATGGATACTAATTATCTCGTTGTATGTATTACAAATATCTTCTTCCACTCTATGGTTTGTCTTTCACTCTCTTCGTGTTAACTTTGATTGTAACTTCTTGATTTTAATATAGTACAATTGACCAGTATTTTCCTACTCCACAGTTATGAAGGTATTTTCCTCTAAGAAATTTATGGTTTTGCCTTTCGCATTTAGGTCTTTAATCTTTTAAGGTTTTTAGTTTTCTCTCAGATGATTAGCTAATTTAAAAATTGGGAGACTAATTAGGGGTGCCTGACTGGCTCACTTGGTAGAGCATGCAACTCTTGATCTCGGGGTTGTGAGTTCAAGCCCTACATTGGGTGTGGAGCCTACTTGAAAACAAAACCAAAACCAAAAAAACAATTGGGAAACTAAATCTGCATTACTGGGGTCTACTACTCCTTTACTTAAAACATTTTAATAAAATGATCAGGTACTTCTAGGGGCACCTGGCTGGGTCAGTTGGTAGTGTGTGTGACTCTTTATCTTGGAGTTGTAAGTTCGAGCCCCATGTTGGGTGTGGAGGTTACTTAAAAAATAAGGTCTTAAAAAAAAATAATCAGGTACTTCTAAATCATACCAAAAAAAAAAAAAAAATCACCTCACATTAAAAAAAAAAAAAAAAAAAAGATGACAGATCTGAGAAAGGCCAGTAAGAAATATTACTAGACTTTAGGGGCACCTGGGGTGGCTCAGTCGGTTAAGCATCTACCTTCAGCTTGGGTCATGATCTACAGGGTCCTGGGATTGAGCCCCCTGCATCTGGCTTCCTGCTCAGCGGGGAGCCTGCTTCTCCCTCTCCCTCTGCTCCTACCCCTGCTTTTGCTCTCTTCTTCTCTCTCAAATAAATAAATAGAATCTTAAAAAAGAGAAATAGGGCGCCTGGGTGGCTCAGTTGGTTAAGCGACTGCCTTCGGCTCAGGTCATGATCCTGGAGTCCCTGGATCGAGTCCCGCATCGGGCTCCCTGCTCGGCAGGGGGTCTGCTTCTCCCTCTGACCCTCCCCCCTCTCATGTGCTCTCTCTCATTCTCTCTCTCTCAAATAAATAAATAAAATCTTAAAAAAAAAAAAAAAAGAAATACTACTAGACTTTAGAAACGGTTCTTTTCCCCTCAATTACTTTTAATGTCTCCCTTACTGAAGACATGTATTGTAAGCGCTCTGTGTACTGCACTCTGAAGAGCATTCCATGACCTCCATGGAAAGGACATGTGATCTGTCAGCTCCACTTAGTGCATCAAGACCCTGGACACTGAATGGGACACCTTGGAAACATCATGCCAGTTAAGATTTGGGTACACAAACTGAACTCCTGGTGCCTCTCGCTTTCTTTGGGAGTTTGTGAGATTTCCTAGTTGCTCTTGCCAGGGAATAAGCTGTTATTTGGTATTTGATTTTAGGTACCTTTTGTCTATTTCTACAACCTTCTTGTTTTTAATAAAATTTATTGTATTTGCCTTTTTTTGATACTGAATGCATTATTTTTGTCTTTTTAAATGATTGCAAGGAATCTGCCTTAAGATTAGTCTTTGTTCCTTGGATCTGCATCTCCGATCTCTGCCAAAGTATCTGAGCAAACTTAGGTATAAACCTTACGCTCTACCGTACTAGTGTCTGGGCATAATCTTCTCTTTGAAGTTTGTTTGCATCCCTCAGAGGGATTAATTCCCTGCTGTGAGAAGGTGGGTTAGAAGGCACTGAAACTACTTTACGGGTCTTTAATTGGAGGATTTAGTATACATTTTGTTCTATAAACTTCTGTGGGAGTTTCATTCTTACAATTTTTCTTATACTGTGGTATATTCTCATTGTAAATTAAAAAAAAAAAAAGCCAACCAAAAATTTTCTCAAGTTAGTGCATATTGACAGATTATCCTGGTTTGTGGTTTTTTCTATTTAAATTTTCAGTAGCTTGTTTTTGGATTAGTTTTTGAGTGTGTATACAATTTAAACATTTTTGAAAAATTACAAAGAGAAAAATTATCACTCGGTGATAAACACTATTAATGTTTTGGTATATTTCCTTGTTTTCTTTTGCATGTGGAAATAAAGCATATATAAAAATTATGTGTGTGTGTGTATATATATATATATAAATATACATATAAACTTTTCCCCTGAACTTCTGCTATATGTGTGTTTTTCTTGCTGGTCCTCCCCAAATCATTAAGCTTTTCCTAAAATTATTAATATAGCTTTGTGAAAATAATTTCATTTGCTGTGAATTACTACATCATGTTTATGAGTAATATTTACTTATAATTGGATCTTTAGATTGTTTCCAGAGTTCTCTTGTTGTAAATCATGCTGGCAAACATCTCTGTGTATAGTGCTTGTTACTTAGGTATGTGATTTTAAAAAGAAGCTGGAACATTTTGAGTAGATATTTGACCTACTTTGTTCTTAACTTTTATGCTTTTTTGGCCACATTCCATTTATGTATTTGTTCAAGAACCCACCTTTACTTGGGGATCCCAGGAAATGAATAGAGTCGTCTCAAGTTGTGAAAGTTGCCAGAGCTGAGTTTAGCGTATCTGACTGAAGGTCTCGGAAGAGGGTGCTCTTGCAAGAGGGATGAGTCTGCCAGTCCCATGATCAGACGGTACTGGCCATGCCGAAACTCTGGACTGCATTTCAAACACAAGTGTCTTGTTACTGCTGGCATCTCAGAGCCTGCCAAGCGCACCCTGCCTGGGAGAATGGCCGCAGCATCAGGTTCTCGAGGCTGTTCTGCTCACCCACTTCCTCTGGTGTCAGCTCCCTGCCCAGTGTTTTACTGCAGTAGCCCAGTGGCCACTTGGTAGCAAGAAGTGGATAAAGTGAAGAAACTGTTATGAGAACTCTGGAAGGAATGCTTATGATGTGATGCTCTGGTTAGCTGAGGTTTCCAGCTATATCAGTAACTTAAACATGCAAACAGCCTGGCTTTCAAATCTCTCTTAAATAGCTGTTCTCGTTTCTGGATCAGCAGGATCATGAAGAAAACCGAGTCTCAGCCAACGGAAAGGATTGAGAGCCAGCTTTGTTTATTCTGAATTTGAGCTTTCACTTTGCAGGTCTCTAATTCTACGAATGTTGCTTGGATTTGTGACCACAGTGGATGCTCAATGTGACTAGATAATTTTTTTTATTAGATATTTTAAAAAAACTGATGTAAAAAATGAAAGGGTGCCTGGGTGGCTGCCTTTGGCTCAGCTCATGATCTCAGTCCCTGCTCAGTGGGGAGTCTGCTGCTCCCTCTGCCCACCCCCCCCCTTGTGCTCCCTTATACTCACTCTCAAAATCTTAAAAAAAAATTTATGCTGTTTCTTTAGAAGTGGGATGGAGGGGAAAAAAGCCCTTTGAGAGTTGTTTTACTTCAGATTAAAATATTAGAGGTATTAACTAAATTTATTATCTTTTCAATAATAAGATAATGAATCACAGCAAACTTTTGAAGAATGGTGATAAAGTGGCTAACTTTTATTGAGTCCTTATGTCTCAGTCCCTTTTCTTAATATTGTTACACTTACTTTTATATTGGTAATATACGACCCCTTTAAGATGGGTCCTATTTTTTAGGAAACTGAGGCTCAAAGGTTAATTTGTTTGCCCAGATGGGACAACCATCAAGTTGTAGATACAGGATTTTAACTTCATTCTTGTGGCATCATCCCAAAAAGTACTGGTTAATATTACCTGCACATGCAGTAGTTAGAAAAATCAGATATTGTGAGAGAAGAAAAATCAGGCTTATATAGAAAATCAGGGGAGAGGCAGTTTTCATTCATGAACTGTACAAGGATTTCTTAGTTTTTTTTTTCCTTTTAAATGAGTTAGCATGATTACTTTAGCTTTTCTTTATTTTTCTTCTTTTGAATCCTTTGATTTTTTTTTTTTCCCCCCCAGAGGAAGTGAATCCACTTTATGGAGTATGAACTATGATTTGCAGTAGTGTAGGGACAAATTACCACTCAGAAGACATGGATTACTTAAAAATTTTTGTAATTTTTCCTGACTCTAAGTACTTGACATGCCCATTTGAAAATAACTTATTTGGAATAGAGGTGTGGAACCTCATTTCACTGTACTTTTTTTTTTTTTTTAAGATTTGAGAGCAAGTGAGCGAGCACGAGCCGGGTCGGGGGAAGGGCAGAGGGAGAGGGACAAGCAGACTCTCTCCACTGAATGTGGAGCCTGACACCCACGTGGCTCGATCCCAGGACCCAGAGATCATGACCTGAGCCGAAGTCAGATGCTTAATGACTGAGCCACCCAGGCTCCCCTCACTGTACTTTTTAAGCTGATTTTGAAAAGGGGTGCCTTTGAGAATTGTAATGTGCCTTATGTTGTAGGATTGTTAGAGTATTTCTTTAAACTATATTTGAGCCTAGGGAAAGCTCGTTGTAATAAAGCTTTTGCCCACCACCTAATGAAGTAAGAAGTATCAGCTCAGTTTTATAGGTAAGAAAAATAGGGTTCCATGAGGGCAGAAATGACCTCTTTCTTGTACCTGAAATTCCAACAGCTAGAACAGTAATTGGCATATCGTAGGCCCTCAATAAGTATTGAGTGATTAAAGCTCAGAGATAGGAAGCAACTTGTCCAAAGGACAGAGTTGGGATTTGAAGTCTACTCTGACTGTATTCTTTAAACCAGTTTATGAAAACTGTAACACAAATTGTATGTGTATGCACAGCTTAAAGAATAAACAAAAATGTACGTACCCACCACTCAACTTAGGAAATAGGACATTTTGTACTTTGAAGTCCCTCTGTATTCCTACTGAGATCACATTTTGAATTTTACCTTAATTGTGTATCCTTGCTTGAAGCTTGTGCTTTTTATTACACTATGCTGATGCTCTAAATCGGTTATGTAGAATGACTTTTTGAATTGCTGTTCTTAAAAAGTAACAAAGTGAGCCATATATTTTCTTAATGTTTAGTTATTTGAAGATTTCTTCCTAAAGTGTGCAATTTAGGGGCCATCTGGGTATAAATTACAATATAGGAGAGTCTCATGATTTTTGGTAATTCATGGCAGTGTGGTGGTTCTTGCTGTATTTTGTGGTTCACAGTGTAAGGTCCTGGGCCCTCTAGGTGGACCAGCAATTCATTGATCTACTAAACCATAAAATCCACGTGAGCACTTAAGTTCGTTGATCTATATTTTGCCTTAATAGTACTTACTTCATTTAGTTGAAAGATTAAATGGGAATGCAGAGTGCATGGGACATGGAAAGTTCTTAATAAGTGAGAGCTGTTATTTGTCATTTGTTTTAAAAGATACTATTTTAAGGCACCTGGGTGGTTCAGTCGTTAAGTGTCTGCCTTTGGCTCAGGTCATGATCCCAGGGTCCTGGGATCGAGCCTTGCATCGGGCTCCCTGCTTAGCGGGAAGCCTGCTTCTCCCTCTCCCACTCCCCTTTCTTGTGTTCCCTCTCTGACTGTCTGTCTCTCTGTCAAATAAATAAATAAAATCTTTCAAAAAAAATATTATTTTAGAGAAGGTTTAGGTTCACAGCAAAGTAGAGAGGAATATAGAGAGATTTCCCATGGGTGTATATATATATACATATGCCCTAGGCATGCACAGCCTCACCCAATGTCAGCATGCCCCAGCAGAGTGGCACATTTTTTTTTTACCATCAGTGGTCCTATGCTGACACACCATAACCACCCAAAGTCCATTGTTTATTTCAGGGTGTTGTGTATTCTTCAGTTTTAGACAAATGTATGATAACGTATCCATTTATAGTATCATATAGAATACTTTCAGTGCCCTGAAGATCCTCTGTCTTCTGCCTGTTTATCCCTTCATGTACTCCCAACCCCTGGCAACCAGTGATCTTTTTATTGTCTCCATGATTTTGCCTTTTCCAGAATGCCATATAGCTGTTATCATACAGGATGTAGACTTCTAAAGTGGGCTTCTTTCCCTCGGTAGTATGCGTTTATGGTTGGTTGTGCGTGCGTGCGTGCATGGTTATTCCTTGTCTTTTCATGGCTCATTTCTTTTTAGTGCTTAATCATACTGCGTTATCTGGATGCGCTACAGTTTATCCATTCAGCTACTGAAAGACATCTTGGTTCCTTCCAGGTTTTGGCAATTATGAATAAAGCTGCTATAAACATCCACGTGCAGGTGTTTGTGTGGACATAAGTTTTCAGCTCCTTTGGGTAAATACCAAGGATGTGATTGCTGGACGGCAAGAGTATGTTTAGTTTTTAGAAACTGCCAGCTTTCTTCCAAAGTATCCCTGCCATTTCCTGTTCCTGCCAGCAGTGAATGAGCGTCCACAGCTCCATACCCTCACCAGCATTTGGTATTACCAGTGTTCCGGATTTTGGTCATTCTAATGTGTGTAGTAGTATCTTGTTGTTTTAATTTGCATCTCCCTGATGACATATGTGGAACATTTTTTTCATATTCTGCTTTGCCATCTGTATATCATGTTTGGGGAGGTGTCTAATTTTTAAAAAATTGGTTTTCTTATTGAGCTTTGAGTTATTCGTGTATTTTGGGTAACAGTCCTTTATCAAATGTGTTTTTTTACAAATATTTGCTCCCAGTTTGTGGCCTGTCCTCTCATTCTCTTGGCATTGTCTTTGGTAGAGCAGAAGTTTTTATTTTTAATTGAAGTCCAGATTACCAGTATTTTCTTTCATGGATCATGCGTGTGGTGGCATATCTAAAAAGGCATTGCCATACTCAGGGGTCATCTAGGTTTTCTGCTATGTTATCTCTAGGAGTTTTATACTTTTGTATTTTGATCTATGATCCATTTTGAGTTTTGTGAAGGGTGTAAGGAAGGTGTGTGTGTAGTTTCACTTGATTGCATGTGGCTGTTCAGTTGTTCCAGCATCATTTATTGAAAGACTATCTTGCTCCTTGGGCAAAGATCAGTTACTATGTATGGGTCTATTTCTGGGTTCTCTATTGAACTGTCTATTCTTTCACCAGTACCATCCTGTGTTGGTTACTGTAGCTTTATAGTAAGTCTTGAAGTCAGTGTCAGTCTTCCAGATTTGTTCTTCCTAATAATGTGTTCACTCTTCTGGGTCTTTTGCCTCTCTAAATATTTTGGAATCAGTTTGTCAATATCCACAAAATAACTTGCTGATATTTTGATTGTGATTGTATCAAATCTATAGGTCAAATTACAAAGAACTGTCATCTTGACATTATTGAGTGTTCTTATTCATGGACATGTAATATTTCTCCACTTTTTAAAAAAAGATTTATTATTTTAGAGAGAGAGAGAACATGAGCAGGATAGGGAGAGAGAGAGAGAATCTCAAGCAGACTCCATACTGAGCATGGAGCCTGATGTGGAGCTCGATCTCACGACCCTGAGATCATGATCTGAGACGAAACCAAGAGTTGGATGCTCATCCGATTATGCCACCCATTGCCCCTATATTTCTACATTTATTTAGTTTTTTTTTTTTAAGATTTTATTTATTTGAGAGAGAGAATAAGAGAGTGAGCACGAGCCGGGTGAGGGGCAGAGGGAGAAGCAGACTCCTTGCTCAGCAGGGAGCCCTATGCGGAGCTCAGTCCCGGACTTCCAGATTATGACCTGAGCAGAAGGCAGATGCTCAACTGACTGAGCCACCCAGGTGCCCCTTATTTAGCACTTTGATTTCATTCATCAGAGTTTTGTAGTTTTCCTCATGTAGTTCTTGTAGAATTCTTTTCGTTAGATTTGTACTTAAGTAGCTGTTATTTTATTTATTTATTTTTTAAATTTATTTGACAGAGAGAGACACAGTGAGAGAGGGAACACAAGCAGGGGGAGTGAGAGAGGGAGAAGCAGGCTCCTCGCCAAGGAGGGAGCCCGATGCGGGGCTCAATCCCAGGACCCTGGGATCATGACCTGAGCCGAAGGCAGATGCCCAACCGACTGAGCCACCCAGGCGCCCCAAGTAGCTGTTATTTTAAATTATTATATTATTTTTGTTAAAGTCAAGAGTTCATGTCTGCATACAACTCTGCTATTCAGCAATTGTCATCGAGCTAACACTGCTGAAAAATGGGAAGTAAAGGTAGCCGAAGTGGATTTCTCAGAATCTGTTTAGTTAGTTAGTTATGTAAGATTTTATTTATTTGACAGAGAGCACAAGCAGGGGAAGCGGCAGGGAGAGGGAGAAGGAGAAGGAGGAGGAGAAGCAGGCTCCTGGCTGGGACCCTGAGATTATGACCTGAGCTGAAGGCAGATGCTTAACCGACTGAGCCACCCAGGCATCCCAGAATCCATGCATTTAAACTTATATCTTTTATTCATGGGAAAGCCCTTTGCTTATGCCCTACGTGCTTTGAATTGCTCTGAGGATTTTTTTGTATTACATTGCTCAGCACAGTTAGTGATCATGTTGGTGACATTATTTTATTAGTCAGGATTCTTTTTGTCCTAAGTGGCAGAAACCCAATGAAATCTGGCTTGAGCAAAAGAAGGGATTTATTGCTTCTCAATACTGAGAAGTGTAGTGGTAAAACTGGCTTTTGGTTTTGCTGGATCTAGGTGTTCTACTTATGTTTTCAGAGATTTGTCATCTCTTTATCTCTTGGTTTTCTGTCTCCTGTGTTGGGTTCATTTCTGGGCAAGTGCTTCCTATACAATGGCAACGATGGCTACTGGCAAATCCAAGGTTATAGTCTCACAGTTTAGTCACCCAAATGGAAAAAGAGGGTCTTACATTAATCGTAGTCTCAGGGCTGATTGCACCAGGCCCAGTTTGGGTCATAGGCTGATCAATGAACAAGTCACCAAGATTTTTGGAGAGAGGGGTCACTCTGAGATGTTGATTGGGTGATGAGGGAGTATGTATGTGTGTGTGGGCCGGTTCACTGCCACCTGGATTCTATAGCCTGAGAGTGGGGCAGGGTAGTTTTGCAGAGAAAATCTGGTGCTGTTAGCAGAAGAAGGGAGAATGGATGCTAGGCAGCCAAAACAGATGTCCATTGCAGTCATCAAGAAAATGTTTTATTCAAAATATTCTTTTCAAAAAAGCAGTGAGATGTATAATCTAGCTTGGAAAGATTTACCACCAAAATGTTTCAGTGCTTAAAAGTATAGGTCTTCAGCTTCCTCAAAAATTGCCATATAAGCCTGATTCCCCAGGAGTCTGTGACTGAGATCTTATTATCGTACATCTAATTTTTAGAATTCCTTAATCACTTATTCTCTGAGCGCTCGCATTAGGTTCAGCACTGTGCTAGACTCTCTGGAAAGTGGAGTGTAAGCTTTGTAATATGGGAACTACACCTCGTATTTTAAATGTTTAGGAGACTTTTTTTGTTTTTTAAACCTTTAGGAAATTGTATTCTAGCTTTTGAACTTCTTTTGGTATTATTTCACAACACATTTTGCATTTCCTTCTTTATGTTACATTGAAAGCATGCAGTGTGCTCAAAGGCTTTCATTAGAAAAAGAAAGCTTTACTGAAGATCTCACTATGAGCTTGCTTTGCCCAGCAGGAAACTATAATAAGTTGCTTGATTTAAAGACAGTTTTCTTACCTTTAATGTGTTCATAGGCATTAGAATTTTATGCTATCACAAAGCCTTATTTGAAGAGAAAATAGTTGCAGATGAGTTGCTGTCTAGATTATAACAATGTCATTAAGTATCTTCATGGATAATTTGTAATAAAAACAACCTAATGGAAAGACTGTAGGCTTTGAAATTAGATTTCTTCTGCCACTCACTAATTGTTTGACCTTGGGGAAGTTATTAAACTATTTTCTAACTTGGCCATTGTTTAAATGGGACTTATATCTATTTGACAGGTTGTTTTGTAAATTAGAGACAATATGTATTTAAATGCCTAACACAGAAACTGGTACAAATAGGCATTTTTTTGGTGACTTAATTCAACATTTTCCCTAAGTGAAAAACAAAAATACCCAAACTCCAAACCAAAACCAAGCAATAAAACTTCCTGCAATTGTGATTTTTGCTAAGCGATTAAATCTTCCTTCTGTTAGAATTAAATTCCTTTTTGAAAGGGTCCAAATATTAGAATAATAGTGAGATGACGATTGAAACTTGTTGAAAAGAAAATTGTCTGTCAATTTTCTCTTTCAGAAACTGTAAGATTAGTTCTGTGTTTCCAGGAAAGCATACTTCGGATACATGGATAATTTCAAATGATCAACTTATATATATATATGTTTTTCCTCCACCTACACGTTACAGTTAAACTTTAACAAAAACAAGAATCAATCCTCGGTTACCAGGGTTTTTTATTTAAACTGTCTTCTTGTGAGACGAGCCAGATGCCAAGAAAATAAGCTGGGACTTATCAAAGCAGCCCATTTCTGGAATATGGTGTATAGTTAGTGTATATTTAGCCCAGTTCTCTGTCCTCAACAGTAATCATCACTGATACTCAGAATCACGGAATTGGTTTCTAAAACACGAAAGAGTTTTATTAGTTTGTTAGATTGTATTTATATGAAAGGAAAATTGACAATAGTATTTGGGAAAGATGTTCTACAAAGACTGAAATGAAAAATCTTTTCATTATGGCTGACAATGAAATAGGAAATCAGCTAAGCAAAGCATTTAATTTATTCCCTCTTCCTACTAAATATTTTGGTTAATTGGAGTTCCTCCCCCGCCTCCCCCACCAAATTTCAAGCATATAATTAGCAAAATCTAGCTTAGAGCATGGTTTCTAGAATCAGATCTTCTGGATTCACATTTCAACTCTACTACTTATGACTTATATCCCTCTGTGATTTTGGGCAAATTAATCTCTCTCTCGTTTTAGTTTCTTAAACCATAAAATGGGGTGATGATAATAGTATCTCAATGTTATTGTACAGATTAAATGAGAAAGAAAATATTAATTCAACATGGGACATGGCAGAGTGCCTCTCAGTTTGAACTTTCATTAAAGAAAAGTAAGTTGGATTTGTTCTGATTCTTCACACTAGAAGTTGAGCATCATCAGGGGTCTGAGCTGGGGTAATGTCACCTGTTCGTGTTGTAGGTTCTTTCCTTCTCTGTGCTTAATAGCAGGGCATTAGGACCAGGTCTAAGGTAGTCCTAGGCCCAGGGCCTTTAGGAGGCTTGAGGTTTGGGAGGTTTCTTTCTTGCCTCCAGCAGCTGTGGCAAGTCTGGTGTAGGTTTTTAAAAAGTTTTTAATGCCTGGGGTGGACCCTGGAACAAGCTGACCTAATTTCTCTTGTGTTGCAGACTGGAGATTGAATTGACTCAGGTTTTATTTGGGCTTCTCTGGATCTGATGCAGCATAAAAGCTCAGGTCTAGACCAATTTAAGTTAGAGATTTTAGGGCTGACCACTGTACGTTTCCTCCTTTTTGCTTAGGAAGATATTTTAATATCACACTTCATCCCTCTGGTAATATTTATTACAAGCCTGCTGTGTGATAAGTGCTTGGGGGGAGCACAGGGAGGGGATTCCAGGCAGAAGGCAAAGCATTTGCAAAGCTAAGGAGGAATACTTCTTTTATTAATAAAAAATACGATTTTTAGTCAGATTATGATCAGTTTGAGGGGACCCTATACAATCACGCTCAGCCTGACAGTTCTGCAAGGGCAGAGGTCTTTGTTTACTTGGTTCACTAATCTGTACCCAGCACCTAGAACAGTGAGTGGTGCATAGTAGTAAATATATTTGTTGGACAAATGAATTGACACAGTTTCACTTGATTGCAATGAACCTTGCTATTTTGATTAGTCTCTGCAGTTTTCTTGTAGATGGATATCTCATTTCCAGTAGGTTGATGGCTGTTCATTTCACTATATTCTGTTTTTTAATGGAAATTCTTGGATAGAACTGGGGGGGCATTTATGTTAGAAGCAAGAGGTATCTTACAGTTTTCTCCAACAATTTTTCTGAAAGCTTTTTCTGCCTTTTCTGTGAGCAGATGTACTCGGGATGAAAAGTTTAAAGGAGGGCTCACTCACATTTGGCTCACTAGGCGAGGAATGCCTTTTCCTCTTCATTTAGTAAGTGTCCATCAGACTTCCCAGAGTACAATGAGGCATTTACCCAAGGCCTCAGCGGCAGCCCATACTTTTTGCATTTTAGGCTTTTTCTGCCACCCCTGGGAAACTGCCTGGTGGTGTGGCATCATGGGAATTTGTCTCACTAAAAGCTCTTTCCCCACCCTTTCCTTCAGGAGAAGCAGTGGGTATAGTGGCAGGAGCTCTGGCCTTGGTGTCTGAATTTTGGCCACAACTAATAGTAATCTGGCCTTTGCGAAGTTCTTCATCCTTTTTGCTGAGTTTTCTCAATTGCAAATGTGATTTTGATAATGTGTAGGGTTGCTGTGAAGACTAAATGAAATAATAGCAACAAAATCATTAACAGTGCCTTGTTAGTTTTCTTTCTTCTGTCACATCAAATCATTGTTTTCCACTCTTAGCCTCCTGACACGAAAGGACACCTATGTTATTTTTCATAGCTCAGAGAACTGTAAGGTCTTTGATAATGGTTGTGTGTGTGTGTGTGTGTGTGTGTATTTGGTGAAGCAATGTGGAGTTTGGCGAATATATTTTTAAAACATGGAAAAGCAAAAAAAAAAAAAACCCACAAACAAACATGGAAAAGCTACATTAAAAAAACCCAAACAACTCATACTTAATTTAGAATTTTCCATGGGACGCCTGGGTGGCTCAGTCAGTTAAGCGTCTGCCTTCGGCTCAGGTCACGATCCGCATTGTGCTCCTTGCTCAGCAGGAAGCCTGCTTCTCCCTCTGCCTGCCACCCCCCCACTTGTGCTTGCTCTCTCTCTGTCTCTGTCTCTCTGACAAATAAATAAAATCTTAAAAAAAAAAAAATTTTTTTTTCCCCCCCCAGAATATGACCTTTAAAGTAAGGATCTTTCAAGACCGTTCCTGTGCCCATACTCTGCTTCCCATAGAGGGCATAGCATGTTTTTGTGTTTACATGTTGGTGAGTGAGTGAGCGAGCGTGTGTATGTGAAAGAGAAAGAAAGAATGAAAATATGTGTGGTGGAAGAGAGATTTTAGCCTGCTTTTGTAACTTTAGCTTTCTGTGCAATGTGCCAAAAGTTATTTCTCCCTGGGGAGTGTCTCTTTCAACAGTTTTTAAAGGCAGCATAAATTCTCACTTGGTGTTCAAGGAAGATGGTAATACAATTTAGTACAGCCAGAGTATTTTCTTTAACTTGTTAGAAACCAAAAATGTGATTGCAGCGGCAAAGTTGTCAGCGCACTCAAGTTTAACAAGTGTTCGAAGGATTAGTAAAGGAAATGTAGTTTACTCTGCAGCTTTTATGGCAAAGAATTTAAAAGGTTTTGCTTTAAGCCCCTCCATGTGTTTCTTCCTTTTCTCCAAAACATACCTCTAAGTTGAAAAGAGAGATGAATCTCTTAGGGAGAAACTATTAACTCTGAGGGAGTTTATCATTGTTTGAGAGGAAGCAGAACATTTACATTTGAATCAGCTCTGAGTGTAGCTTGTGCCCTAATCTCGTTCATCATAGAAGTTGGTGAAGAGTTTAAGTACTTCCTACTTTGTGTTCTGGTCCTTGTCGTGCCATCCTAATTTTCTCCGGGATCATAAATTTCCTAATTCAAAGTAAGCAAACTCCTGAGACAATGTGCGTTGGCTTTGCTTGGAAACGCTTTGTGCAATTGTCACAGTCCTCTGAGCAGGGCCACTGGCCAGAATTGTTGCATTTTCACAGCACTGATTACCATACAAAAAAATCGCATAAGAAAGACAAAATATTTCAGGAAGTGTGAAATAGAGCAGATAAAATCACCTCTATCACAATCCCACTTTGATATTTTGAATATTCCCGTTTGACACAGTTGCAGTTGGTGTATAGTTTTAAATGAGAAAGTAACACCATGTTTGTCATAAACACTTCGATCAATTTTATTTTATTTTTTTAAGATTTTTATTTATTTGAGAGAGAGGAAGAGAACAAGAGAGGGGGGCAGGGTCAGAGGGAGAAGCAGACTCTGCTGAGCAGTGAGCCTGATGCGGGGACTTGATCGTGGGACTCCAGGATCATGACCTGAGCCGAAGGCAGACGCCTAACCAACTGAGCCACCCAGGCGCCCCCACTTCGATCAGTTTTTGAAGGCTCCATCAAAGTCTTACAGTTTGATTAACCAGTTCCCTTTTATTATACATACAAATGCAGCCTCTTTTAAAATAAGACCATACTACTCGCAAGTTTTGGACTTTTGTGACCAAATCTTTGGTATTGCCATTTTTTGGCTGTGGGGGACAGGGAGGGGTTGGGGAGGTGGAGAGGCAGGGAGAGGAACAGAAAGGGCTGAGGAGAGCTTTGTCAAAGATAAACTGTTACAGATGGACATGTTTTTCTAAGTCTATAGTTTTTTTTTTTAAAGAGTTTACCCATTTTTATTATTTGAGAGAGAGAGCATAAGTGGGGTGAAGGGCAGAGGGAGAAGCAGACTCCCCGCTGAGCAGGGAGCCCTATACGGACTTGATTCCAGGACCCTGGGATCATGACCTGAGCTGAGGGCAGACGCTTAACCTACTGAGCTACCCAGGTGCCCTTCAGTCTACAATTTGTAAGAAGCCTTAAATTGAGCCATTGTCTGAGATTACAAAATAAGGTGTTAATGTTAGTATTTTGCTCTATCATGAATTAAAATATAGTATCTTAAAAAAATTAGATTTTAGGGATCCTTGGGTTGTTCTTAATGCATACTTCTGTCATTGATTTTTACTTTATCTTGAGGGCCATTGTTGGATTTAGGTCATTTTAGCTTAAAGAGAATTGAAACCATCTACCTAAAAGACCGGTTGGTGGGAGAAATTCTTTGTATTTGCTCTTCTGCCTTGCTAAGACAGCTGTGTCCTGGACTGGAGTTAGCTTTTGTAGCAGCTGTGAAGTCCTCACCCTTAAAAGAAAATGTTTCCAGTGAATGTTTGTTTCTGTGACTTGGGACTGTCATTCAAACCCACCCCAAAGAAACCGGGTATGTACAATACTTCATGGGTGTCAGATGAAGAAATCTTGTTGGAACTATGGTTTCATTAAACCCAATAGCTTATTTTATTTTTATTTTTATTTTTCTTAAAGGAAGTAGTAAGTTAGGAATTGGGGAGGTGTAGCCAGTGTTCATTCCTTAGAGATTGGGACAAGAATTTTGCCTTTGCAGAAAGACCTTGTGTAGTTAGGGACTAGCTTGAAAATGCTTTGCCTGGCATTTGCACTGGGCATATTTGGAAAGGAAAGCCTCTTTGCATTGTGCATTTAGAAAAGTGTCTGTAAGCGTGCTTAGAAAATGGCAGCTTTTGCTGGTCTTGGCTGTCAATGTCTTGCTGCTACTGACTGTGTTTAACCAGAAAGGGAAACTCAGAGTAGAAAAAGTCTCACTCCCAAGACTTTACAAGAAAACCCCTCTTTGTTGATTTATATATATATATTTTAAAGGAGCTTGACATCTTCATCAAGTTCACAGTGGGCTTGCTTTGTTTGCTTTCTCTTGAATGCTTGATAAGATTTTTCTTCTATTGTTTTGTGCAGCAAGAACAGATCTTTCCATGGCTGGGGTGGGTTTTTTGTAAATCCACAATATGGTCATTGTCTGGTGGTGAATAATTGTGGCTGCTTTTTGTACAACCAGAACTAAGGCTTTGGCTGTGAACAGATTCCTTCTTAGCGTGAAAAGGGACTAATCCATGTAAATACAGCCCCAAAATAAAGCTTTACAGAAAAAGGGGAAGGCCGCTAAGCAGGAGGGCACAGGTCAGCAATTTAACCTTTAACCTAACAAATAAGAAGCATGAAAGTTCCAGAATTGGTTTACAAAAGAAAGCTCCTGTGATCTGTCAGTTTTTCTTTTCAGGAGGGAGCTGGGTGAGAGATCTGACTGACAGCTAGTGCCTTTTAACTGCAGACTGAAATTAACTGCCAAATCGAAACTTGAATATGTGAAGGAGATTTTTTCTTAAATAAATTGAGGTGGCAGAATAGGCTACATCAGCATTGGTCAGGCAGGGTCTCACATGAGGTTTCTCCCCTTGAAGTGGGGGGCACAGGCATTTGACTGGACTACCTTTTAAGATCCCTTCCAAGTTTAAGAAAGTCTGGGGCCTGACTCTTACCAAAGTAGACATGAACTTAGCAGCTTAAGGCCAGATGAAACTCCTTCCTCTTTTGTTACTATCACTGATACCCTCTGTGGACTTTTCATGGTTCCATAAATTAGTTGCGACCTTTACTAAAGATTTGTTAAGAGCTTTCTGTAAATACGATTAATGTGTTTGCCACAAAATAGCCATCTAGTGAGTTCATAGTGTGTACAACTTTTACAACCTGATGCACCATTAGAAGCTCTGTTGTGCCACGTGAGCACGGTCAAGCGGAGGACATAGGCTTTCTTTCATGTGCTGCTGCTTTGTTCAACCTGCTTAGGCAGTATCGGCAGATGCAATCGAGGAAATTAAAGCCGCAGAGAGTGAAATAGAGGTGTTTATTAGGCAGTGCAGTGGGGGAAATGGGAAGCTGTGAAAAATGAGGGATTGCCCTGTTTCATACATGTGCTTGAAGAGTTAACAAAATAAGGTCTGTGCTAAGTGGCAAGTTTCACTTTTATGCTGTTGTACTCATTTACAAACTTTGTAAACAGTTTGTATTTATTTAATCACAACAGGTTATCTTGTTAATGAGTGTTAGTTTTTGCTTAAAGCATAATACATCTGAAGTCAACTGTTCTGTTTCACTATAGAGAATTCTGTAACTGATAAAAACTTTAATTAATGAGAATCATTCAGATTAAAAAGAAACAATGAACTAATGACTTTAAAGTAGGCTCCCTGTAGATTAATAAGAATAGTAATTATACTGTGTAACTCCATTGTGGAAACAAAGTCCCAGGGACGATTGTTTTAGTTTTTCAGGTGTCCGTAGTATGATTGTATAAGTTGTTTAAAATTTACTCTTTTTAAGGGCCTAGTGGCCTGCCTCATTTTCCCCAAGGGCTTTAGAGACCAGAGATAACATAATGCTGCAGACTAAAATTAGCATAAAGTGGCTACCTTCAGTTCTTAGCTTAGGCACCTACTCTTTTTCCTAGCTGATTACAATAGCTTCCTCACTGGCTTTTATGCTTTCTTTCACATCCATGTTTAGTGCCGTCATCTGAGGGGTCTTTCAGAAGCACAGCTGAGACCACAGGACTCCCCTTCTTACACCTTTCTGTGTCCTCTTATCCCCACCAAGCTCAAGTCAGGCTCATTAGCAGGGCCAATGAGGTCTTCCATGACCTATCCCCTGACTATCCCAGCATCGTCTTAGCCGGCTCATTCCCTCCTAAATATGTATCTTCCAATATGTCCCAATTGAAGTGCATGCATGTTGTCTATTTCCATATCCTATCTGGTTTCCCAGAAATGTAAGAAAGGCTGATATCTTTAAAAGGGGGATCTAACACTGATGTTTTTTTGGGGAAAAAACTAACATGTGTATAGGCTTCACATTGTAAATGGTCCCATGCTCTTCTATTTGATCTTCACAGCAACAATACAGAATGGGTCATGTTTTCTGAGAGGTACTTAATATTTGAATGGATGGATGAATAAATGAATGAACTGTGGAGTCAGAAAACACGACTTATAGTCTAAATTCTTCTAGTTATTAGCCATGTAATTTTAGATAAGTAACTTAACCTGTCAACCTACTTGATAACTTGTAAAATTAGGTCTCTGCTAGCCTTGCTTGTCACATTAAATGGTTTGAGGACCGAGTGAAATAATGTACAGTAAATAAAAATGCTTTTCATACTGTAAACCCCATGCAAATGTTGGTTTCTGCTGTGAATATTCTTAATGTATTCCAGGTCCTATAAATGAAGAGAAAGCATTCATGGATATAGATAGATTTCTGTTTTAATGACTGAAAGAACATCAGAACTGTTTTATTCATACCATGTTAAAATATAAGCCCATTTTGATAGCAAACAGAAAACAGTATACCCTTGTTTTCTTTCATAAAGAAAATGTCAGGTTTATACTGTTAGTAAATGCTAACAAAGGAAGCACATACTGTATGGTAAACGGGTGTTCAGATGCAGTGTTTAGAGGCTTGTCTTTGCTCTGCATTCTCCTTGGGTTGCCTCTCAAGAACCTTAGAGCCATATTTGCCTTCTAGCTCTGTGAACTCTATACAACTCTTTGGTAAGTTGTTATTTTTTGTATGCATTTTTTTGGTATTCATTTTTGTGCGCTATTATTATCTCTGGATTTACTTGTCCTTTTATTTTCCTTTTATTCTTACTCTCTCAGTTTACATGTGTATTTTTTATCCTTTGAACTATATATATTTCTGTAAGACTTCTCAAACTGTTACTGGAATGTGCTGGAGTGTAAACTCTCCCTGTGTGATCTTAGTCATACCTTGGTTTCTCCTGTCACCTACAGACTGATAGTTCCTTAGTCTGTGTCTTTGGCTCAGACTCCTGAGTGCCGGGCTTGGATCCCCTGCCAGTGCTGCTTCAGGATATGCCACAGGTTCCCCAAATTGAATTTAACACTCCCCCCAACATAGACACATCTGTTTCTCCAATATTCTAGGCCCCCTCCCGCCCATTGCTGGCTACCCAGTCCTAAACTGTTCCTTCTATTCCGGGGTCTTTTTGAATGGCATTAGTGCTCATTCACTTGCTCATGCCAGAAACCTAAAAGTCATCCTGGATTCACCCTACGTCCAATTAAACTTCAGTATTTCTTTTCATGTTTTTTTAAAAAGCTTTAAAAATATTTTAATCTCAGAGTTACAGAAAAGTTGTAATTATGCTGCAAGGAACTTGTTTTCCCCTGTACCATTTGTGAATAAGTTGCAGACTTCCCCTTCAAATAATTAAGTATTTGCTGCAAACAAGGAGATTCTCCTGCATTACCACAATACATCCATCAAAATGAGGAAATTAATATTGATACAGTACTGACATCTAATTCTCAGAGTTTCGCCAGTTGTCCCAGTAATGTTCTGTAAAGCAGAAGGACTCTGTTCAGGACCCCATACTGCATTTAGTTTTATTTCTCTTTAGTCTCCCTCAGTCTGGAACACTTCTCAGGCTTTCTTTGACTTTCACAACCTTGACATCTGAAGATTGCAGGCCTCCATTTTTGTTGATCTGATGTTTCCTTATGGTTAGACATAGTTTAAGCATCTTTGGCAGGGAAATTAATAGAAGTGATGCTGTGCTATTCTCATTATATCCTATCAGATAATGCACAATTTCAACTTGTCCCCTTCCTGATAATGATCACATGATCACCTGATTAAGATCATATTTGCCAGGCTTCTTTATTGAAAAGTTACTCTTTACCACCTTTTTTTTTTTTTTTTTAAGATTTTATTTATTTGAGAGAGAGCATGAGCCGGAGGATGGGACAGGGAGAAGCAGGCTCCCCACTGAGCAGGGAGCCTGATGCAGGGCTCAATCTCAGGACCCTGGGATCATGACCTGAGCTGAAGGCAGACACTTAACCAACTGAGCCACCCAGGCATCCCACCACTTTGTAATTAACAGATGTTTTGGGGAGAGTACTTTGAAATTATACAAATATTCCATTATACTTTCAATTTGTTTATTTGGCTTTGGACTCATCATTTCCTTTTTCGTTAAAGGCTATTATTGAATTACTCAGATTATTATGTGACTGAATTGCATTATTTAGTCTGTTCCAGCTTTGATCTGTAGGAGCCAGCTTGAAGGAGCTCTTTCGCTTTTGACATGTCCTCCTCATTCTCTGAACTCTTCTTTGCTTTCTGGCACAAGATGTTCCATGCTCATCTTTTACTTTTCTTTGGCTTAAAAGCTGCCATTTCTCCAGTGAGTCTTGGTTCCTCCTAGTGGAGAGTGCTATTTAAAATCTGGGTGGTAAATGTACTCATTGCTGTTTGGGTGTTGCTATCTCTAAGCCTTCTTAGTAGACAGAGCTGGAGAGTTTGTGCTGTGTATGTGCACACACATTTACATCTGTATGTATTTCTGTATCCATCTGTGTATACTGAAAAGTGTGAGTTCACGCCAGTATTTCCAGTTTCAGTCTAACACCACAGGAGTCATTCTAGTTTTCTCCCTTGCATATTTGTAACTTCCTTCTTTGGCAGCAAGCAGCCAGGTTCCTGTTATACTTAATACATCTACTTATTAATCTCTGGTATATGACCATTCTCTCATCATGGCTGCCACCGCTCCCTTCCTAGCATGGATGCCTTTCCCCACTAGGGTTCTGATACCATATGCCACTCTGCCTCGGCTACTTGGATGCCCGCCTCATCCAGCTTGGGCTTTGACAACCCATGACAGGCTGGTCCTTCATTATGCATGCTTTCTTCTTCTTGGGTTTTGACACCCCATACATGACTGCCACTTCCCTCCATGTTGTCCTCATCCTGCTCGGGATTTGACACCCTGTATTAAGTGGCCTCTGCATGGATGTCCCTTTAGCCTCTCAGGTGTTCGGACATGTCACATTAGGCTGCTGCTCCCTGTGGATGCTCTCTTCTCCCTGCTTGTGCTCTGACTTCTAACACTGGGCAGCTCCCCCTGTGTGGACACCCTTGTTACTCTTCTTGGGTTCTGACACTCTATGCTGGATTGCCCCTTACAGCATGGACACCCTCCTCATAGTGCTTGGACTCTGTCTCCCCATGTTGGGGGCCTGCCTTTGCGGATACCGTCCTTCACTGTTCTAGACCACTTGTGGCTACTTCTTGCCAAGTGTGGACGTGTTCCTTGACCTTAGAATTAAATTGTTAACTAGGAAGAGGGGAAGAGAAAGGGGAAGTTTAATTTCTTGATCTCTTTTTTGTCTTCTTTTTTTTGGTCATCCAATTCCATTGTCTTTGTCTTGGTTCTGGCTGTCCTTATTCTTTCTTGGATTTATTGCCACATAGTTGGTTTTCTGGGCTGGAGTCTTTCCCCTTCCTATCTACCATTCTGCGGTCAGTGAGATATGTGTATTAAGTAGATGTATGTGATCATGCTTGTCCCTTGCTTAAACTCTTTAATGCCTTTCCATTACCTGTAGGGTAATACTCAAATCCTGGGCTTAGTATACAAGGACCTTCATGACTTGACTGACCTCTCCTCCCTCATCTCTCACCAACGCCTGTCATTGACCTTGTGCTCTAGCTAAATCACTTTAATTTCTTCTGCTTCCATGCCTTAGGACTTGGTCTTTCTCCTTTCTGTGCCATCCTCTTTCTCCTTATTTTCTTGGTGTACTTGCATTGTCCTTTAGGAGTCCGTTCTGGTACCCCCTCTTCTAGAAGGCTGCCTCTAGTCATCCCTTTTCTCTGTCCACCCTTACTTCCCCCTCCCCCTTACCCCATGCAGACTTGGATAAGATAACTTTCCTCTTGGTACCCTGTATATTGTATTATAATATCTTTTCCTATTATACTTGAGGGCAGGAACCATATTGCCTACATTCTTTGCCAAAGAATTACCCTATTCAGTAGGTAGCTTGCTAAATGAAGAGACATTTAAAAATATTTCTGTTTTAGAGTAGTTCTCAGTTAGTGGGTTTGTTTTGTCCAAATAAGCAAGGCAATATTAGTTGTTTGTGAGGCTTTTGAAATAGCCCCATTTACATAGGACTGGACTTTATAATTGTATTTTTTTTTTTAGAGTGGGATTTTACCTATAGTTATATTTACTTGTAGAATATCTCCAGGGATTTATCCTTGTTTCCCCTAGCAGGGTGAAAAAGAGATTTAGAGTGTATCAAGGATCTGTTCATTATCTTCTCTTTCCCATGCACTGCACTTATTACGACTATGCATGTAGTAGGCTACTATCTAGGTAGCTGATAAAGACATGCTTGACAGAGAGACAGGAGAGGGGAGACAGACTTCACACGGATTGTTAACCATTTCCCTAATTGATGAAATCACTCAATTCATTTGTTTTTTGGTTCACTTTGCTTTCTGGATCAGTTTGAATTGAATTTTTTGATCAGAGGCAAAGTTGTAAGTAACCTCCAGGGTCCTCCAACGTGCAGTAGTTCTTCAGAAAGGTGGTGATGGAGGCCAAGAAATAGTCTCAGGTTCCTGGGCAGGAGAGCTAGCTCAGGGCTGGAATGAACGTTCACTACTTACCATTTTTGTTAAGAGAGACCGGGAGGCCTGATTATCAGAAGAAAAGTACTAAGCATGATCAGGCTTAAAATGAGATAATGTAGGGGCGCCTGGGCGGCTCAGTCAGTTAAGCATCTGCCTTCAGCTCAGGTTGTGGTCCTGGAGTCCTGGGATCGAGCCCCACATCGGGCTCCCTGATCAGTGGGGAGCCTGTTTCTCCCTCTCCTACTCCCCCTGCTTGTGCTCGCTCTCTCTCTTTCTCTGTCAAATAAATAAATAAAATCTTTAAAAAAAAAATGAGATAATGTAAGAAATTCAAACCTGATCTGTAAATACTTCCATCTTGCCCCAGCTGTTGCTGCTGCATGCTTGTGTCACCCAGGGTTTCCCTTTTGGTGCAAATTGTATGCTCAGATAGTACAAGTGACCTTGTGAAGGTGAAGATATATACGTTTATTTTAGAAGTCGTTCATTTAGGTGTATCGTAATAAAGTATCTAAAAGAGTGGCTTCTTCATCTGAGAACTTCTCCAGCCCCGTGAGAGGAGCAGTGGCCTTGTGGAGAAGCTAGCATCTCCAGACAGAAAGCTGGCTCTGAGGGCTGCCCTGGAGTGCTACTGAGTGGTTTCTTTACTCTGTTATTGAGCCCTTTTTGTGGCAAAAAAGGAATCTCTTAGAAACCCTCACAGAAGGATTTGTTCCTGAAAACCTGAGTGTTAGCAGAGTAAACTAGCTAGAGCTCATAATTTCAGTGTCTTCTATTCAGGGCCTTTTACAGAAGTGTTGTTTTAAATGAAATATTTTCTCTTCCCACCCCTCTCTCCTCATCTTTTACACAACAGCTGGGGAGTCAGCTCTGCCCTGCCCTGTGCATAACCTATCACTGGTTATTTACAGTCAAATTTAAAATGAAGAAAATCATCTTGGGGAGTTTTTTTTCTTAACCAGTTGTACTCTGATCAGACAATGGTTTTGAGTAGGTCAGGCTATTTAAGTATGGTTTATAGGGCGGTGTTTTCAGGATGTTCTTGAGATTCAGTCCTGCTTTTCAATATTCCGTATGCTGTTGTGGTCCATAAAGTGACCATTCTTACTTGTTTGTTTTAGAGAGAGAGAGAGAGAGAGAGCGTGCAAGTGCGAGCAGGGGGAGGACGGGGAGAGAGAGAGGGAGTGAGGATCCCAAGCAGGTTCCATGCCCAGTGCAGAGCCCGATGGGGGGCTCGATCTCATGACCCTGAGGTCATGACCTGAGCCCAAATCAAGATTTGTGTGCCCAACCGGCTTGAGCCACGCAGGCGCTCCTGACTATCCTTGTTTTTAATTGCTTAGTGATCCTACTTGTTTCAATGGGGGCTCACAAGTGCACCAGCAGTGTGATGTCATCGCATGGATTTGCATGGTCTGAATCCCTGACAGCCTGGGCTTTCTTCATATACTGACTCATGAATTCAAACAGGTATTGGAGGGACCAGTAAGCGCAGAGGATATAAATAAAACACTTTGTTTTTAAGAAGTTTAAATCTGATGAGGAAAATAAACACTAAGCCAGTAACTATAGCTATTTGGGATAAGTATATTAGAAAGAGGCCAGAGTGCTGTGGGAACACAGTAGAGGGAGCAGGGAGCAAACAATTGTGTACCCAGTTGCAATGGAAATACATGTACAACTAGTCTCTTCCAAGCTGTGCCCCTCAAAGTTTCATCCCATTATAGCATAAGCTCAGACCCCTCTATTCCCTGAACTGTATCAGGCCTAGATGGGGATGAGGCACCTTAGATACAGTTCCTTAAGTGCAGCTTCTGAAGCACAGGCCTTTCTAATTTGTAAGCTAAGAGAAGTTATCTGTCCGTCCCCGCCCCCCGCTGCCCCATGTAATGGCGGGACAGTCTTTTTTTTTTTTTTTTTTTTTTAAGATTTTATTTTATTTATTTGACAGAGAGAGAGACAGCTAGAGAGGGAACACAAGCAGGGGGAGAGGGAGAAGCAGGCTCCCGGCCGAGCAGAGAGCCCGATGCGGGGCTCGATCCCAGGACCCTAGGATCATGACCTGAGCCGAAGGCAGAATGGCGGGACAGTCTTAAGACGGCTGTTATAGACACCTTTCTTCTAAAAGGAGGACGGGACATAGGAGCACACAGAAGGCCCTGCTCCATAGCAGTTCTGAAATAAGGCTGGGCAAATGTCAGAAGATTCTTGTTGGAGACTCAGTCCTACTCCTGAGAGTGATTCTTCATGGCTCCTAGTACCACCTTCTAGGCTTTTGGATTCTGAGTTATCTTTTTTTAAGAATTTTTTTAAAATAAAAGGTTATGTTTTTTAACTCAGTAGTTTTTGCAGCCTGTTTCTGGCCTGTAGAGTTTGGTGTTTCCAATGCCTGTTATTTTTTTGTTTGTTTGTTTGTTTGTTTTTTCTTCATTTTGTGTTGTCTCTGTCACTTTCAGCTGCTCGTGTTTTTCCCAGCACAGGTCTGTAAAGTACTTCATTCTCCTGTGGATCTTTTGGAATTTGGTCCTTCACATTATATTCATATTCACAAATGTCTTTGAGATTAGCCCTTTTCTACTTTGGGTTTCTGATGAGGCCACTGAGGAAATTATACTCTTAAGCTTATTAAAAGCCTTGCTGTTTGACTGAATGGTTCTCTATAATACCACCTTGGATCTTTCACTGGTCTTACAGAGGCTTTTAAAATTATACTTTCAGCTTCATCTTTAGACAGTGTTATCCTAGGAATGCTCTGGATTTGATCTTTACCCAGAGGCCATTTCTTAATTTTAACATCATTTGTCCTCTGAAGAGGCTAGAAATGGATAAAGAAGTCCAGTTACATGCATACAATAGAATATTAGTAAGTAATAAAAAGGAACAAAGTATTGATACACTCATCAACATGGATGGATCTGAACATGGTGATGCTGAGTGAAAGAAGCCAGACCAAAAAAAAAAAATACATACTGTCTGATTGCATTTATAAAACCTCGTAGAAGGTGCAAATGAATCTACAGTGACAGAAACCACATCCGTGGTCTCCTAGGGATGGGTGGTGGGGAGTGGAAGGGAGGAGTAGATTACAAAGGAGCAGGAGGAAATTTTGGGGAGTGATTGATTGTGGCCATGGTTTCATCAGTGAAAAAATAGGCTAAAACTCATCAAATTGTACAGTTCCATCTTTTTATTTTCTTATTTTTTCCATCTTATGTTGAAATGTGTCTCTTACAAGTAACATTTAGCTGGGTCTTCTAAAGTCCAGTCTGATTATCTGTATCTTTCACTGGGAATGCTTTTTATATGCTTTTTCATATTTTTTTTCCTTTTTGCTCTCTTTTGGATTAATCGGGCATTTTTATTGTATCATTTATTTTCTCATAATTTGAACTTAAGTAGTATTTCTGTATTTTTTAATAGTTACACTAAAAATAATAGTGGCTACGACTTAATGTCAGGTTTGCTATGTACTAGTTACTGTTCTACATGCTTAACATATAGCTCATCTAATCCTCACAAAACCCCTGTGAGATAGATACTATTATTGTCTCAGTTTGACAGGTGGGGAAACAGGTGGCATGGAGAGGTTATGTAATCTGCATAATGCCACACAGCCATCAAGTAGTGGATCTGCTCTAGTACTACATTACCCAAATAGTGTGCCTTTAGAATCCATGCTGTTAACTAGAACAAATATGTAGTCTCTGAGAATCTGCTTATGTAGCTTAGCAAGTTAATTGGCATATTTACCCTCTTCCTGAAAAATATAAGGACTTTATATGGTTTAAACTTTGATCACTCCTCTCCCAGCTTGTATGCTTTTATTGTTATGTATTTTACTTTAAACCTATATTTAGTTTTGGATAGCCAGTTATTTAGATTAACTGACCTATTTTCTGTTTTCTTTTTTCTCCTTGCATCTCAAACTTTCTCTGCCTGGGGTAATTTTATTATAGCTTGAATATAATATCTCTTTGTTGCTGGCAAATCTCTGTTTTTGTTTACCTGAAAAATTTGTTGTGTTTTTCTTTCCCTCCTGGATTGATAGTTACTTTAAGCACATTGGAGCTATCATTTAAGTGTCTTCTGGCTTCTGTTGGTGCTGTTGAAGTCACCTTGCATACTAGTTACCATTTTTAAAGGTAATCTGTCTTGTTCTCCAGTTTAGCAATACACATATGTCTAGCAGTGGATTTTTCTTATGTATCTTGATTAAGATGCAGCTCTGTGAATCTGAGGATTGGGATCTTTCTTCTTTATATCTCTAATTCTCATTTCTTCCCCTACTCTCTCCCTCCTTCTCACTTTTTCCTTCATAATTTTAAACCATGTTATTTTGTGTTTTCAATCTGTTTCTCTCTGCTGCATTTCAGTCCCTTCAAGTCTTTTTGTCCAGTTTCCTAGTTCTCTTTGCAGCTGTGTCTGATTGCAGCTAAAGCCATCAATTCAGTGTTTAATTAATTAATTAATTAAGGTTCCATGCCTAGCGCGGAGCCCAGTGTGGGGCTTGAACTCACGACCCTGAGGTCAAGACCTGAGCTGAGATCAAAAGTTGGACGCTTCACTGACTGAGCCACTCAGGTGCCCTAATTTTAATTATTTTTTAATAGCTTTATTGGGATATATAATTCACATACCATTCATTTCTCCCATTTAGAGAGTACAGTTCGATGGTATTTGTTATATTACATTAATTTATTTAAATTGTGGCAACATGCTATGTATATTATAAAATTTGTCATGTTAACCATCTTAAGTGTACAATTCAGTGGCATTAATTGCATTCACACTACTGTGTAACCATCTCCAGAATCTATTACCAAAACTGTTTTATCACCCCAAACAGAAATTCTGTAACCATTCAGCAGTAACTCCCCATTTTCCCTCTGACCAGCCCCTGGTAACCTCTGATCTACTTCCTGTCTCTGAATTTCCTTATTTCAGATTATTCATATGAGTGGACTCACACAATATTTATCCTTTGTGGCTGGCTTATTTTCACTTACTGTGATTTTTTTCAAGGTTTGTCTGTGTTGTAGCAGGTATTGGATCTTCATTTTTTATGGCTGGATAATATTCCATTGTATGTATATACCACGTGTTGTTTATGACTCTTGGGTTAGTTTCTACCTTTTGGCAGTCGTGAGTCATGCTGCAATGAATAATGACATATAGGTATTTGTTTGAGTCCCTGCTTTCAATTCCTTTGGGTACATACCTAGAAGTGGAATTGCTGGATTATATGGTAATTCTATTTTTCGCATTTTGAGGGACTGCCATGCTTTTTTCAAAAGCAGATGCACCATTTTCCATTCTGTGAAATAATAAGAAATAATGTATATTGGTCTTTGCCTCTGGTCCCTGACACGGGGCTCCTAAAATCTTTGTAAGTAGAGGTGCTAGGAGAATCTTTTGCTCTAACATTTAGTCTTTTTTTTTAAAAGATTTTATTCATCTGAGAGAGGAGAGAGAGCGTAAGCACATGAACCTGGTGGAGGGGCAGAGGGAGAGGGAGAAGCAGATTCCCTGCTGAGCTGGGAGCCCGATGCGGGCTCAATCCCAGGACCCTGAGATCATCAAACAGTCTTTGACCACAGTTCTCAGCACAGACCTCTTACAACCTTTGTAATTTCCTAAGTCATAAGAGCACTAGGAGCATCTTTTGTTCTAATATTTGGATTTGACTGCAGGTTCTGACACTGGGCTTTTAAATCCCTTGGAATTTCCTAGGGGGTAGGAGTGTCTTTTATTTTAATGAGGTGACTCTGAGAGGGCTCCTCGATGGCTCCTGGATGGGGGCTGGTCTCCAGAAACACCAGGCCATGATTAGAAGCTTAGAATTTTTAGTCCCAACCTCCATTCTCTAGAGAGGAGAAAGAGGCTGGAAATGGAGTTAATAATTGATCAAGCCGACATGGTGAAACCTCCATAAAAATAGTATGGGAGCCTTCAAGTTTATGAAAACACCCATGTGCTGGCATGGTTACATACCCTAACTCCACGGAGATAGAATGTCCTGTGCTTGGGATTCTCTCAGACCTTGCCCTGTGTATCTTTTTATTTTGCTGTTCATCTGTATCCTTTATTATATCTTTTATTATATAATAAACTGGTAAACATAAGTGTCTCCCTGAGTTCTGTGAGCTGTTCTAGCAGATAAACCAGTACGAGGGGGAGGAGGTCAAGGGAACCTCTGCTTTGTTTTTGTTTTTGTGTTTTTGTTTTTGTTTTGAATCTCTGCTTTGTAGCCAAGCCAGACAGAAGTTATGGGTAACCTGGGGACTACTTTTTTCCCCCCATCCCCCTGCCTACCTCCCCTCTGGTAACCATTAGTTTGTTCTCCATAGTTAAGAGTCTGTTTCTTGGTTTGTCTCTCTCTCTTTTTCCCCTTTGTAAAGGTTTGTTTCTTAAATTTCACATATGAGTGAAATCATATGTGAATCATATGGTATTTGTCTGTATCTGACTTATTTCACTTAGCATTATACTCTCTAGCTCCATCCATGTTGTTGCAAATGGCAAGATTTCATTCTTTATGGCTGAGTAATATTCCAGTGTGTGTGTGTGTGTGTGTACACATACATACATACATATGTGTACATATATATACATACACACACACATATATATCACATCTTATCCATTCATCTCTTTGAAGCACTTGGGCTGCTTTCATAATTTGGCTATTGCAAATCATGCTGCAGTAAACAAACATAAGGGGCATATATCCTTTCAAATTAGTGTTTTTGTATCCTTTGGGTAAATACCCAGGAGTGTGATTACTGGATCATAGAGTAGTTCTATTTTTAATTTTTTGAGGAACTTCCGTAGTATTTTCTATAGTGGCTGCACCAGTTTTCATTCCCACCAGCAATGCAAGAGGGTTGCCCTTTTTCTGCATCCTTGCCAATACCTGTTGTTTCTTCTGTTTTTGATTTTAGCCATTCTGACAGGTGTGAGGTGGTATCTCACTATGGTTTTGACTTGTGTTTCCCTGATGATGAGTGATATTGAGTATCTTTTCAGGTGTCTGTTGACCATCTGTATGTCATCTTTGGAGAAATGTCTGTGTGTGTCTTCTGCCCACTTTTAATTGGATTATTTGTTTTTTTGTATGTTGAGTTGTATATCTTCTTTATATGTTTTGGATATTAACCCTTTATCACATATGTCACTTGCCAAGAAGTTGTGGGTAACCTGGGGACTACTTCTTGGGATTGGCATCTGAGATGGGGGCAATCTTGTGGGACTAAGCCCTTAAGCTGTCAGATCTGACACTGTCTCCAGGTTGATAGGAGGAGACCTAGCTGAAAAAAACCCCTACACATCTGGTGTCAGAAGTATTCTGAATATGGTCATAGTGTGAGAGTGAAGGATAGACAGAGGAAGAGTGGGTTTTTACAATCCCACAGAAATGTACAAGAGTTTCAATTTCTTTACATCCTTGTCAGCACTTGCTATTGTTCATCATCTTTTTATAGCCATCCTAGTGGGTGTGAAGTAGTATCTTATTGTGGTTTTGGTTTATATTTGTCTAATGACTGATGATGATAAGCACCTTTTTTGTGCTTATTGGGCTTTTATATATTTTCTTTGGAAAAATATATATTCAGATCCTTTGCCTGTTTATTAACTGGGTTATTTATCTTTTTAATATTGAGTTGTAAGAGTTCTTTATATATTCTGGATACAAGTCCCTTATCAGATATATGATTTGCAAGTACTTTCTTTCATTTTGTAGATTAACTTTCCCTTTCGTGATAGTGTCCTCTGAAGCACAAAAGTTTTGAATTTTGATAAAGTCTTATCTATTTTTTGTTTTATTGTTCATGCTTTGATGTTGTATCTAAGAAACCATTTTCCATCTTAAGGTTACACAGATTTATTCCTATGCTTTCTTCTAAAATTGTTGTAGTTACATTTCTTATATTTGAGTCTATAATCCATTTCAGTTGATTTTTGTGTATGGTGTAAGGAGGAAGTCTAACTTCATTCTTTTGCATGTGGATATCCAGTTGTCCTAGAACTATTTGTTGAAAAGACTGTTGTTTCCTCTATTGAATTGTTTTGGCTCCTTTGTTAAAAATTGACAATTGTAAATATTTATTTTTAGACTTTTCTATTCACATCCTTATACAAATATTACAGTCTTGATTTCTGTAGCTTTGGAGTAAATTTTGAAATTGAGAAATACAAATCTTCCAAGTTTGTTCTTTTCCAAGGTTGTTTTGGCTTTTCTGGGTTCCCTGCATTTCCATACACATTTTAGCATCAGCTTATCAATTTCTGCAAAAAACCCAAAAAAACCCAGCTGGGTTTTTGATTGGGATTAAGTTGAATTTGTAGATCCATTTGGTGAGCATCACCATCTCAACATCGTCTTTCAATCCATGAACATGGAATGTCTTTCAATTTATATTGGTAATCTTGCTGCAGTTTTGCTGAACTAGTCTACTAGTTCTAATCGTTTTTGGTAGATATCTTAGGATTTTCTTGATGTAAGATCCTGCCATCTGCAAATAGAGATAATATTACTTCTTGCTTTCCAATCTTGATGGCGTCTATTTCTTTTTCTTCCCTATTGCCCTGGCTAGAACCTCCAATACAGTGTTGAATAGAAGTTGCAGGCATGAATATCCTTGTCTTTTTTTTTTTTTTAATCTTAAAGGGAGACATTCAGTCTTTCATCCTACAGTATGATATTAACTGTAGGTTTTTTTGTAGATGCCCTTTATCGGGTTAACCCCATTGAAGATCTGGTCCCCTTCTAGTGAGCAACACCTTTTTTAAAAAATCCAGTTATACAGGCTAGAAGCCTAGTAGCTTTGTCCTTGTCATTTACCTTCTCACTCATCCTCCATATTCAATATATTAGAAAAATTTGATTGATTTACCTAAATGTCTTTAAAAACTAGGTATTTCTATCTCAACTATCATTATCTTGAAATTCTTGCCTTTTTGTTTTCTCATTAGGTAACTCCCATTCCTTCGGATCATACTTCATACATTATATCTTAAGGGAAACCTTTACAGATCACCAAAGTAAACTTGTTCCTTACACTGTATGCTCTTGTAGCACTTCTCATAGCTTGCAGTTAAGTTACTACAAGTCTGTGAGGGTAGGATTATCTGCTGTTTTCTTTACTACTGTATGGCCAGTGCTCAATACTAAGAAGATTTAATAAATATTTATGGAATGAATGAACCAGTGAAAATGGGATAATTTATGTGGAAATGCTTTTAAAATGAAAATTGCTAGAGAAACATTATTTTGATCTCAACATTTAGAATAACTGTGGTTACTTTATTGAATTTACAATTTTTTGCTTGGGTGTAGAGAAATTCTAAGTTCTGGTGGTATTTAAGGGTGGATCATCTTGGCTGGACTCACTTATTACTGATTAGGTTTTGTTTACTTGGATTATGGAATTAGTATAACAATAACAGTGTATGGTAAGGTCTCTCTAGAAAGCACTGTAATCCTTCCTAAATGACACCTTCTTGGTAATTATCACATTTGGTTTAAGATTTCACTTAGCACAAAACGGGTTGCAGAAAGCCAAACCCTCCTATATATTCAAGTAAAGGTGATGACTTTCTTCACAATAGAGCAGAGATGAAATAGATCCCACATTTGTTATTCTGAATGGAGCCTTGGGATGAAATTCCAAGCAGCAGAATGCCACTTAACATTCTGCATGCTAGTTTGCTCTTTAGTAGTATAATTGTAAAATGAGGCAATAAAACCAGAGAGGATATAATATTTATACCTGTGCAGGCACTTCACATGATAAAATGTCACACGGGACTGTTTACTCCATGCTGGTTATTTGGATAATGCCCCACCTGCCTAGTGACAGGAGGTGCTGAGTCTTGCATAAATCTTGAAAAGAAGGTTAGGGTTAATATAGTGAATTTTTCAGCAGGAAAAAAGAATACATCATATGGGATAATGGTAATGGCTACTCTTTGAGCACTGTTTTTGTGTCAGCACTGTACTGGGTCCGTGGAGAAAAGAGAGGGACAAAAGAGGAGAGAATTAATAACAGTGAGTACCTTCCATGTGTCAGTTACACTGCTACATGCTGTCCTTACAATATATCTCAACCTTATAACAACTCTGCCAGGTAGGTGGTGTTATCCCCATGTATATGTGACTGACTCTTCTTTATCTCATAAAAAAAATTCTAATGACCTCATTGGAGTTCTGTTACAATTATCATGTTTAAACTTTGGGGGGTGTGTGTGTGTGTGTGTGTGTGTAATGTATTTTTTTTTTTAGTTTAAATAGCCTTTTTTTTTTTTTGAGACAAAAATTAATGAGAAGAGACAAAGAAACATCAAAGAGCTTTTTCCTCTGATTGCTGTGTTAGAACTTTTGCCTGAAAATAGGTTACATTCCTTCTGTTTTCAGCTGAATCCTCATTAACTTTACATTTTAATGATGTCCAGGGCAAATTACACCATTTATGGTCAGTGCCTTAAAGGGATGCTTAAAAGGGACTTAAATTTTTTTTTTTCTTGAAATGGTGGATGCATTTACCCCAGAATATAAATTGACGTGGAATTCTTTAAAAAATAAATAACAAAAACTCTCTAAATGTGGGGTTGGATTTCCATTTCCAACTATTATAACAACTTAATTCAGAGGAAATTATTTTCAGCTTAAAGTAAATTAATCATTGAAGAGAGTTTTTATAATATTTGGAAGTATGTAACTGAAACCAGCGTCCTACATTTATGTTTGAAAATAGTTTCAGTTTCTCATTTACTTGGATTTAAATTCAATTTTATTGCTTAGCTTTAGAAATAATTCATAGGTGGTAGATGCTCAATAGGAATAAATGAAGACAGCTTCTCCGAGTTATGAAAAAAGCAAGGGTGATTGAAATGCTAATATGTTGATAGACAGATTGTATTTGCACACGAATGAGGGAATATGCTGTAAGGTGGAACTCTTCACAGGATTCCACATTATTCAGTTTAAAAGAACAATATGAACTACAGAACTGCGCTTTCATTGTAAGCTTTGAGTGCTTAATTATTATTAGATGATAAATTAGAATAAAGTGTCATGCTGTGTCAAATACTGTTTATTTCCTTAACAATTATTTGATAAGTGGATTAAGGGAAATTGGCCTGTCTGTTGAGAGAACTGTAATTATAGGAATGCCCATCGAACATCAGGTATTTTGTAAGGTTTGTGCTCCTGTTTTTTAAATGTGTTTAATTGAATCCCTTCTGTGTGCTAGGCAATGGGCTAATGTCCTTGTTAAGGCTTTTTTGAATGCAAGGAGAGGAACTGCACTAAAACCAGCTCATGAAGGGCAGGAATGGAAGTGGATGGATCTATTGTAGAGGGAACAGGAAGCAAAATGCAGCTGGGGTTCCTGAGGACAGACTAGAAATGGAAAGTCGTGGGTCCTTTGACTGTCTCTTTCATTGTGGCTTTGCTCATCACCCGCCCCCCCCAACCCTCCGCGACCCACCCGGGCTCCCTTGGTTCACTACTTATCTTGATATGGTTCAAATTGATGTATTCAGCCTATATGATTTTTCAAACCTGGATTCCCATGGCTAACACATTTTTGTGTTTGTTAACAGCATAGAGCAAGTGGCTCAGCCCAGGCCCTGGATGATCCCTGTGGTCACCCAGGTGTTATGTTGCACTGCCTTTTCTGGGCCTCGGGTGAGTGGAGAGTGGAATGTAACCAGATGGATAAGACATGGCTTTTTCCTGTGTGTAGACTTTTGTGAAGATAATGCACATAAAAATGATAATTTCTACTTAATGTGTGGAGGACTTCTCTGTAAATAAAAACGTCTGAACTATTTTAGTCATCTGCAATGTTTGGAAATTGAGGAAATGGAGAAAGGCTTTGGGGGATACCATTGAGGGCAGATGGCATGCTTTTCTTTTGGAATGATGTTTCTGAGGTGGGACTCCCCAAGGGTCCAGATCGTTAGTTGGATCCTACTTGCAACTATGCAAGGAAATCAAGTTTACAAAGAAAAATAAGACTTCTTAGTGTGTAGCATTGAATGATTGGCGGAAATATTTAATATAGTTTGAGTAAGTTTGAGTTTGGTCCATTGTGGCTAATGACTCTCGCTTGTCAACATTTCAGTTTCCTAGTGACCTCATTAAAACACTAGTAGATTCTGAATTTGCCCCTCAACTCTATCATCATCATCTTGCTTCTTTTATAACTGAGCATTGAAATGGAGCGAACTCCAGGGGTAGATAAAAGTGTGGATAGGATATCTGTTGAGTTTCTGTTTGCTTAATATATACACACACATACACATGTATGCACATGTGTGTGTATTTTATTCTTCCTAGAGTCCATAAAATATGAATTATTGTCTCCATTTTACAGCTGTTGCAACCCAAGGCACAGAGAGATGAGGTAACTTGCCCTAAGGTGATACAGCTACTAAGCAGTGGATTAGTGATTCGATTCTAGCCTGTTTCTTCCCACTATACCATGCTGCCTCTGAATATATGCCTATGTTTGTAATATCTCTTTTTAAGGATCGTGGCTCACTTGTGTTCTGGAATGTTCAACTCTGATGGCTCAAGGTTTTGTTTCAGTATGGTTATAAAAGCATAATTTCTAGTTCAGGTATAGCCATTTATAAACTTTGTGATGATAGGCTTTGTGAGTTAGCTCTTTATTTTTTTAATCTGTAAAATGAGATGATTAATGGGGCCTATCCCAGAGGCTTGGTATGAAGAATAAAGGAGCTAGTACAGTTTTTGTCACATGTGTTTCCGTAATGCAAATCCACTCCTAGCCAATTGGTAAAGAGAGGAATGATGTCAAATAATGTAGAAGTTGCATTGGTTTGTATATTTTATACCCCCAAGTTACATTAGGTAAATTCAAAGTAGATTAACACAGTTTTTCTTGGTCTTTATCTTTGAGCGGATTTTCAGCTTTAAGTTCTGCCTTTTTTGGGAGGTCTTTGGGAAGAGAGGTTTTGAACTTGAGGTTTGGAATGAGATTCACATTGATAGGGTAAGGACTCCTGAATTAATGCTTGCAGGCTTTCTTTATAGAAATTACATAGTTTTGAAAAATAATTTAAAAATAGTATTTCAATTTTCAGAAAAGATATATATGTATGTATGTTTTTGTCATATTTTTACCCCTGGATAGAAGAATATGGATGCTTCTGGGTTGTGGTGATCCAGCAAGACTATTTTGAAGTTGTGTTTTCTCCTCCTTTAACTTGACCTGGTTTGTTGAAAAATGCTCAGTCCTTTTAGGAGCAAGCAAGGGGGGCTAGTGGAATATCTTTGTTGAGTGTTGAGACACTGATGTCTGAATGCATTGGGGTAGTGTATCACTTTGATTATTTTAATTACAGAAAATATAGTAATATGAGAAGAAAACTGCATAATATAAGAACTACAGGCTCTATACTCAGTTTGGAGTTTAAATCCTGGCCCTTCAATGGCCATTAAACTGACTTGAGCAAGGCAATAATTTTTTTGGATCTCTGTTTTCTCACCAATAATGCAGAATTATCCCCATCTGCCTCATAGGGTTCTTTTGAAAATTTGATGGCATTAGAAATTTAATGATACGAGGTATTCAGAGTGCCTCACTCATAGTAGCTTTTTAATAAATGTTTAGTAAGGGAACTACAGAACATCCCAGAAATGCAGTTGTAACCTGTTTTGTGCAATTAATACTCCAAGTAATCTTGTTACTATTTTTTAAGAGAGAGATTTATTTATCTTAGAGCTCAAGCAGGAGGGGCAGGGGGAGAGGGAGAGAGAATCCGAAGGCGACTCTGTGCTTTGCCACCCAGGTGTCTTTTATATTGTTACTGTTTTTGTAATAAGTCACTGTCAAATGAAACAGAAATGGAACTTCTAAAAGTCTGGTGAGTTTTGTAATGTGAATAACTACTTGTAAGACAGCATTAAAATTGTTTTTTAGAAAAGCAGTGTACACCTGTATAAAATTTTGTTATAATGCAGTAATATTTTAGTATTTTCTCAAATTTGAAATGAATATTGTGTTATATTCAGTTCAAAAAACCCTATAATATGAAATATTTAAAAACTTAGACCAAAAGTATAATATATTTTACCTGCCTCCTTAGCTTTTGGGCCACTTTTCTTTGGAAATTGTATTTTATATCCTCTCCTTTAAATAAAAAACAAAGTATATTAGCTCTTTTTAAAAAAACCATATTTTTCCTCTTTATAATTTTATATGAAAAAAAAAATTTGGTTACTTTTTTCCTCTCACAGGCGCCAAGACTAGTGAGTAGAACACCCATAGCCAATTTGCATGAGCTTGGTTACACTGTTAACTCCTGGATTTCCTTCAGTCCTGTTCATTCATATGTGAACCCAGGGGTATTATTGCCCATTAGCCTTTCCTCACAGTTATTTTGTGAAAGTCAGAATTGATGTGTGAGTGTTGTGCACTCTTTGGAGACACAGTGCCTTGGACATACTGGGGTGAATTTTGTTCACAATTGGCATATAACAAAGTACCATAATCTGCCAGTGCCTTGTTTATGTAATTGTCAGTAAAATTTCTGGTTCAGCAAAGACTTTTTATTATCCTTGAAACTTAACCTACAATGTGCCAAGAGTCAAGAAGAAATAATAGTGAATGCTGTGTACCTACTGTGTGTCAGACACGCTGCTGGATACTTTATAAATAGGATCTTTAATCCTCATAACTGCAAAATGGAGTGTATTCGTCATTTGATGGAGCTAAGGAAACTGCCCCAATCACACTGCTTTTGCCAGACTTCATAGCTGCAGCTCTCCCCACTTTTATATTCTATATTCATAGCGACCCCAATGGATCTAATGGAAATCAGAATGTATTTTGATAGAAAGTTAGTAATTCCCTTCTACTTAGTCCCCCCCCCCCCCCCGCCCTCACTGGAATAAATGAAGTGTGTTGTGGAGGAGTGGCAGAAAGATACTTAGATTTTCTCTAATGTTTTATGAAAATTAAGAGGAAAATTCAGACATATCCACAACAAAGAGTGAGGGTAGTTAGTAGTTTGTGGGCAGAGTTTAGGTTAACCAGATTTCTGGAAGGACCATTGGATTTTTGAGTTTATTATTGTGATAGGATATTTGTGTGTGGTGGGGGTGGGGGAGTGGTGATGTGTGTGCTTGGCCCTCATAAAACTAGAGGGACAACAGATTTTTTTTCCCCTCCATGACTGTATAGTTGAAAGCTTTCTTTTATCATTTTGCTGCCATATGTGTTTGTGAAAATCAGTTGCGTTGTAAAAATTCTTATTTCCTGGAAACCAGAAACCCATTCAGTAAGTGTCCCTGCCTTGACCACTTCCTCTTCGTTATTTCTAAATGATAGTGCTGCTCTCGTAGCATTCCAGACGTTCATCTAGCTAGGATTCCTTTTTCACATTTGCTCTTTGGTGCATTTTCTCCTGTTTTATTTTGTTTCTTTGTCCTGATTAGTTCACCAAGTATAATAGAGGAGACATTTGCTTTGTTTTTTTCTCTAAAGCAAGTTATTTTAGAGGGAGAGTTTACTAGTGATAAGAGCTGTTTATGTCCTAAGCGATTGATTTGTAATTAATGTTGCCTGGGCTCTCACATGTTGGCAGAATTGGTAACAGCTTGCAGAATTTTTTAAATTCACTTTTCTTTTTGGTATTTTGACAATGTCATTCATATCTCATGAAAAAGTACCTCAGACAGGTTAAATGTGTTAAAACATGGAATGAAAAGGATGGAAGGAGACCCAGTGCTGCCTAGAAACCTTGATCTTTTGCCAAAGTATTTAAACAATTTAGTGTTTTGGTTTCCTAGCTCCAAGCTGCTTCTCAAATCCCTTGCTAATTAATCCAGTTAATGCTTTGTAGACTTACTATATGCAGTGCTTTGGCTTGCTCGTCTATCGTTGAGAAGTCCGTTTTGTTTCTTGGAGCAAACCTAAGCTCTGTTCGGGTGCAGTGATACACAGGGGACTTGCTGACGTGAGTATACTTTTTTGTCTTTAAAACCATTGCTAATGTAAATGTATGTACATATATTTGAGAGGTTCCCTGCTCTACCTAGTACTTAGGCTAAAAATTTCAAGATAAAAAACTGACACAAAATAGAAAACATGAATAGAAAACACCCTTTACACCAAACTAAAGAACTGATTAGCTATGTGAATGATGCAAATTATTCAACTTCTTCAAGCCTCAGTTTTCTCATCTGTAAAATGGGGAAAATAATCTTTCTTGCAGTGTTGTTGTTACAATAAAACGAATATCTTAAATGCTTAGCAAGTGCCCAGCATTTGGTAAAATTCAGGAAATGATGACTTGCTTTTATTATTGTGTTATGATGTTGAATAAATTCTTTGGGTGCTTGCTAAAATTTGGAGGAGGTAGAGTCCTTTCATCAGTTTTTCTTTTGGCAAAGGAATTTCAAATGTCTTAATTTGTGTCCAGGATATAAAAATCAAGCACTCATTCTTTTAGTAGGGATAATAAGAAACACACAGCTGTATTCTGCTTCAAAATGTGGTTTTAAGATCCATTGATGTGAATTATCAGTACAGATGACGTTTTTTAAAAAAGTTGACAGGTAGATTTCTCTCATTTGCTCACTTGAAAGCTTAGGTACAAAAAAAAAAAAAAAAAAAAATACATGGGCTGTCCACCCGCCCCTCTCCACCCCACTCTGCCAGTTAAATCAAACATGGATGCAAATTCAGGAAATTGTCGTTGCTAGTGAAACTCATGATGACTTTTTGCTACCCCATTTCTGAAATCATATATTAAGCCTTTTAACCTCTGAGTATGTCCTAGTGATTCAGAATTAATAGGGTCCTCATTCGATCATTGGGGGAAATATCACCGCCCCCCTCCTGCCCAAGGATTTCAGAGAAGAAAATTGGCTGGCAAACCATTTTACATTCTAATTTTTTCCCCTACGTACGTTAACAACTTGATGAACTATCACAAAGTTAAAACATCCATGTAATTCCCACCCAAGTCAAGAAATGGAACATTACTAGTATCTTATAAACCATTCTTACGTGTCTTTCCAATGAACACCCCCTCCATTCTCCCTAAAGAGAACCATTATCTTCTAACAGCATTGATCATTTTTGCCTGGCTTTGAATACCTGTAAGTGAAATCATATAAATAGTCATGAGGGTAATTTGGGTTTCTTTTGCTAAACATTGAATTTATGAGATTATCTTTGCTGTGTGGTCCTGTGATTTGCTTGTTTCATTCATTGATGTATGGTGTTCCATTACCTGAATATGCCATAATTGATCCATTCTATTGTCGATAGACATTGTTTCCCCTTTGTTTGGGCTATTTCTAGTAACGTGGCCGTATGTCATTATTGTGACTATCTGGTGCTTACGTACTCACATTTCTGTTCTGGTAATGTAATTAGGAGTGAAATGGCTAGGTCACAGTGTATGTTTAATGTTAGCATAAAACGCCAAGCAATTTTCCAATGTGGTTGATCCAATTTGCTTCCCACTGATGTGAGAGATTCTGTTGCTCCATGTCTTCACCATCACTTAATATAAAATGTCTCTTCAATTTTTGCCTTTCTCGGTGGTTGTATAGTATATTTCATTTGGGTTTTAGTTTGCATTTTCCTGATTACTAATGAGGTTGAACATCTTTTAATGTATTTATTGGTTATTTGGGTATTTTTTTTTTAAGTTCTTTGTGTATTTAAAGCCCTTTGTATTTATATATGTTACAGTTATCTTCTGTGGTTTATCTTTCCACTTTTGATGGAGTCTTTTGATGAACAGAAATTTTTACTTTTTGTGTAGTCCAATTTATTAATAATTTTCTTTATGCTTAATCCTTTTTGTGTTCTATTTTAAAACCCTTTCCCTATTCCAGGGATTTAAAAGATTTTCTCCTGTATTCTAGAGGTTTTTAACATTTAATTTTACCTTTCACATGTAGTCTGAAATTCACCTGGAATTGATCTTTCCTTTCCTTTC